>NC_068937.1:60017293-60317293 GCF_016801865.2 Culex pipiens pallens | reverse complement strand
AAAATCTTAGAGCGTACCCACAGACACGATTAGCAGCATCAACCGAAAAAAGCTTCAAGTTGGGGGAAAGAAAGGCAGATTGCGAAAAAGAAAGTCTCGAATCGGTAAGTTCAATTAATTGTCCCTAGAACTTAAAAAGCTAAAAATAACCGTCACTTTTATTTTCGCAGATATTTAGGAAACACCTCAGCCGGAACAGGTCCCTGAACCTATTGAGACCACCACTCTACGAACCTCCCGGAAACGATGATCAGTCATGTCGTAAGAACGCAAAGAGAAACACCGTCATCATTGACCGCTCGCTGCCTAACATCGTGGACAAAATGCGCGAACAACCGGCAGCGGTCGGAGACCTGAGCATCCTGGAAACGGGAGCTGCGAGGGGGATTATACCATAAGGGGGAGGAAGGCGACCATGCCGACGCGGATAGCTTCATCGGCAGTCCGGAATAGAATTTACGAATGATATCATTATTTTTTGATTGAAATAAATTATTAAGCTTAAGCAGTTTATTCTTAAACACCTTCTACAAAAGTGATTTATTTTATTGTCTTTCGAGCGGATTAGTTTCTAAACATCTTCCTCGACTTCCCCCAGCACTTGCATCTGCTCTCGCTTGACCTTTTGGATGGCGGCATTCGTGGTCGATTCCTCGTCAATTCTCACACGGCACATTTGCCCCCAGCGATGCCGGAAGTGCATCGACATGTGATTTGCAAAGGAGGTCAACTGTCCGCCGCCGGGTTGAACAAGGCTGTAGGTTCCTTATTCCTCCATTGATGGATCTTGTCCAATCGCCATTATCCACTTCTGATCTCGCACAGACATTCCTCGCAACAAACGCTTCCCATGCCGTTGGTCTCAGTCCAAATTGTTCCGGAACGTATCACCTCATCCCGCTATTACCGGAAGTGCATGTACGCAATGATGTGAAATATTCTCGGTCAACACTGCGGCCACTAGCCAATGGTTAAGCTCCAACGGGGGGTTTGTATATTTTGGTGAGTAATTGTGTTGACGTTTGGCGTCGTGTTTCCGATGCGTCAATCATAATTTCGTAGCATGCGTCGACCGTTAAACTTGAGATTTTGCAGAAATCCGGCGTCACCGGATGTTTCGGCTTTGCGCAAGCTCAGGGTTGAACGGATGACCATGAACCCTTAGAGAAAAATGTTCCTTGGACCACCCCCGACACGGCTACCTAGTGTAAGTGTGGGTTAAAGTTTGTCGCTTAGCTTGTAGGAGCGTTTGAAGTAAAATCACGCATTTCCCATAGTAATTTCCATGTAAACTTTAACCCCCGAGCGACAAGCCAGTTTTCAACCAAACGAGCTCAAATTTGGGGTGAGAGTCCCTATGGATACCTTCTACAAGTTAGTCCTTATTTCAGCCGGATCCGAGCACTTTCGAAAAAAATGACCCACTCTACTATATATATAAAAAATTTCGACGGCTTTGTTCGAACGCGAATCAATTCAAAACGGAACGTCGGATCGGAGCGCTCTTTGCTGCGTTGGGTTCGTATAAGCCCAAGGAAGGTTTTTACGCTAATAAGTTGACATTTTGGCCACTCTAGAACCGATTCCGGAACATCACCGTTTGTATGGGGAATGAAACGAAAAACTAAATTTTGATCATAGGAGGCGTCAAGATAAATATTCAATCAAAGAAAACAAAACGTCAAAACGGAAAAGTTTAATGTAGAACCAGGTGGAACAAACAGTTTTGAGGAGGTCAATTAATAATTAACATTAAAAAGGAATGCTGTTTGGTCAGTAGAGAAATGAAACATATTTGGCAGGTGGGTTGATTAATTTTCAATTGACTCATTATTATTTTAGTTTTTAGGAAACAAACCCAGACAAAAAACAGAGAAAAAAAAACAAAATTAATGTTTACCCACTGGAAAAAAAAAAAAAACAAAACATGATTCCCAACCTACATTTTTCAGAGCACCCAGGCCGAAAAAAAATACTTTTTTGAAGAATTTTAATTGAAAGAGTAAAATAAGATTGCAGAGAAGCAAACGAGGAAACAAAACGTACATAAGAAGCAAAACAAAAAATAAGAACGGTACTCCGTGAAGTTGTAACACACAAGTACATACCTTTAAAACTTCGGAAACATAAATGTATTCTTTGAAATAACATCAAAAAAAAATTAAGGAAAAAAGTATAAGGATATGTTCGGTAAATGAACAATTAAAAAAAACCCAAAAGAAAACAAAAAAACAGGACTTTTCAATGGACTATTTGACTATTTGAGGAGAGAAGTGAGAGGTCTAACGAAAAACCAAATGAGATATGTAATATTGTAATTGGTTTTATATTCAACAAAACAGAAAAAAAGGAGAAAAAATATAAATAGGACACAACATGAAACAAAGAAAAAACATTAAAAATATAAAAAAGAGCTGACACGAAAACAAAAAATTGCAGTTTTTGCCCGTGACTGAACTCATTAAGTTGCTTTTTTAAAGAGAATCCTATAGCTTTCAAAATAGCAGTCAAAAAGGAGTGAAGATAAAATAAAAAAGAGTACAAAAAAAACTAACAGTTAAAAACAAAAAAGGGTAAAACATGCAAAACTGCTTATTGAAAGAAAAAAGGGAAAAATCCAAACATACGGTACCACAACTCTTGGGTTAGTTATCACAAAAAAGAAGATAATAGCAGATAAGAATGATAAGCAAATGAATCTCAAATAAATAAAAAACATAAACCACGAGGAGAAGAGTGAAAAAAAAATACCTGATTCGGTATGAGAAAAAGATAAAATAGATAGACAAAATATATTGCTTCAAAACAAAATCACAAACATCTTGAACAACAGGTGTTCGGAGTTCAAAGTGGACATTTTTCAAACAAAACGCCAAAAAATGGCAGGATGAAGTTTGCCGAAAAAGAAAAAGCGAATAAGAATAAAAGTGTTAAAGTCGTATGTATATAAGAGTGTTACAAAAATGACTTTTTGGCGGGCATTTAGAGGTTTTTTTTTCCGGAGGGCATACTGAGCTCAAATCCCTAATATGAGATTGATTGGACGAAACAGGAACTGGCGCTTTGCATTCGAATTTTAAAAAGGATTTAACCCGTAAATTTAGATTTTCAAATGTGTAAATTTTTAAAGCACTTTGGCCACTGAAACGTTTATTTTCAACATCACTGGCGTGTAGGCCAGATCCTTGCGCATCTTTTGGTATATATATAACATTGAAGTTTGGAGCACACTTTCTTAAGCAAATTTTGCAATCATCTGCTTTATTGTGGACAAAATTTTGGCATTATTAAAAAAAAAAAACGTCCCAGGCAAAAAAGATATGCGTCACACCTCGCGCCCGAGACGCCATTTGATTTTGCAGATGATTGCAAAATTAGCAAAGGAAAAAGGGAAGGAACCGGTTAATGCATTGACAAACAACCAATTTTTAACGAACTCAGAAGCAAGTGGGTGATTGATATATCACTAAAAAGGGCATCTTAAAAAATGTAAACCAATGTCCAAAAAAAAAAAAAAAAAAAGAAAGAAGGAACTTATCAATCACTTATAGAATGGTGAAATTCTTACAAAAAAAGTTCAGCACTTTTCATTTCTTGGCGAAATTTCAGCAGGTAAATAAGCAAAGGCACTTTGAATTTAAATGCGGCAACATGTCCGAAAATCAAGCAAGAAGATTGAGTTGCGCAGTCAAGGCGATGTATTAAGAAAACTGACTTGGAATATTTGAAACTATCCGTAAATAAACTTTATAAGCATCCTACAAAATTAATTGGGAACGTAACCATTGAAGAACATCACGAAAGTAAAATAAAAATGGTAACTCAAAACAGCTTGAAAGAAACCGATCACGAAAAAAAAAATTCAGCCAGTGAGTGACATTTGAATTTCTAAATCAATCCCTAAACACACGCAAAGAAATTTACTAAGAGTTTGATTTAATATGTTTAAAAAGTGAAAATAATAAGTTCATGTTTCGAGTGATTTAAAAGACAAACAACAGTAAGGAAGGCAAAAAAATGCAGAGGCAACCATGAAAGATAGTAGGTAATAATGCAAAAAAGATAAAGCATTAAAATATTTTGAGAAGATAAAGTTCAAGTAAAAAGAAAAAAAAGGCAAGACGAAGTTTGCCGGGTTCACCTAGTTATCCCAAAAATATTCATGCAATGGCAAGTACAAAAACACGCTCTCCGAACACGAATTTAACACAAAAATATAAATAAATTGTCCGTCACCGCTTACCACACACGACAGTATCAACTATTCAATATCAAATTATTGAATTACTCGACTTTCTTAAACAAAATCAATTTAGTTTCCTCCAAAAGCATACACATAAGCTCGCAGTTTAATCATGTGACAGCTGCACGATGATGGCGCGCAAACATTTGCAATTCAATTAACTTTTAATTTTCAATTACTGTAGCGCAAACTTGATCCCGCTTATATCGCATCAAAATATTGACGTGCATGCTACGGCTCTCTTCTACTTCATAACATCGTGATTCATCATATTTCTATCAGATGAATAGAATTCGTTGACGACCATGGTCGACTCACTTTACTCGTGCTTTCAAATATCGATGCTACCATCAACTGGGGCGAACCGGGACTACAGTCTAAATAGGGACAACACGTTTTATAGCACTTAAGGCTTTAAATTTGGGAATGAATTAAAACATTTTGTTGCTCTGAGTATGGTCTAACTTAAACCATTTCAAAAAGCTAAATATGCTGTTCCAATCCGCCCTATGTGTCCCGATTCGCCCCAGATAACGGTATTCGCAATTTTTCATCTGCAAAATCAACTAATTTTACAATTAAACATACTTCTCTCTCAAATTGCTCAAGAGACTAGAAAATTAACCTTATTTTTCTCAGCCTAGGGCAATCTATCATTCAAATGGCTGCCCAGCTTCCCAGAAAGTCACAATTAAAATTTTCCAATTAATTTAATGTGTTGTCATTTTCTGGTCTGCTGGTCGTTCGTTCTCGTTCCGTTTTCGCAAAATTTCCATATCTGCTCTAGGGCGGCTCCGGGATGGATAGCGCGACGCTGAACGTTGATCAAATATTCTCCGAAATAGAAATGAACAAGTTTTTGCCTCGCAGCTCATCGGGGAAATGGTTTATTGGCTTGGTTTGTGAAATAGAGGTAGAGGGGCGGTGTTGTTGCGAGGGATACTAGCTAGTTTGAAAGTTTTGTGAGCATAGTAATTCAATATTCAACAAGGGTTTCGATTCCGTCGCCGACGTTGGCAACTAAGTTAGCTGAATAATTTAGTACACAATGCAGGTTTGGAATGATTTCATAAAATGGTGACCAATTTAGTTATGAGAGGAAATCACCTCTTTTTCGATGTTATTTTACCTCAAATTATGTGATTAAAGTGCAATTACACAAAAAAGATGTAAATTTACATTTTTTTTTCGAGGTAAGTTAACCAGATATAATATTACCATGATTCTTTTCTGTGTGCTTTTCGAACAGACCCACCTTCAATTTAAAATAACGGATCAGAATTAAAAAAAGAAAAATATCTGTGAATCACTTGATTTTCTTGGTCCTGGCACTACCGATTTTGGTCAGGTTTATGTCATACGGTTTGGCTTGGGGTAACATAAGATCTTTTTAAAAATAATTATGTTGAATAAAAAAGTACAAAAGCAATGCTTAAAAAATAACTGTTTCTAAATCAAATGCAACTTCGACACTCTTCAGGGGTGTTTCTCAGGAACTTATGAAAAAGACTTATGAATGGCTTGCAGATCTGGCAACACTGTCCAATGTAAATCGCAAATATAGATAAAACATATTTCTGTACTTTTTAAATAATAGGTGGCAATGCTGTCCTGAAACATAGTACCTTAATAGTAGTTTATTTATCCAATGAGGTTCACCGAGTTGGATAAATAAGACGAGTGCTGAAAAAATCAATTATTGCAACGAGTTCCATACAACATTTTTTGCAATTCTAAAAAACTCCCATTGAGTGAAATTTTAAGTCAAATTTTCATGTATTTTAACAATAAATTGTTTAAATAAAAAAATGTTGAAAAGTGTTACTTTTCGAAACATGTGCTGAAAAGTAGAACTTTTCAGCATTTATTTTGAAAAGTGTTGCTATTCGATTCTGTTATTTTCGGTACAGAAAAGTAGGCTGTTTCGTCGTTCAAGAATGACAGGAAAAGTAAGTAGTTTCAGTAGATTCCTACTCGAAACTAGGTGTCCGAAGGCTTGATTGTTGAGGCAATTGAAAACCTCTTTTTACACCTAACCTAAGCTTCCCTCCACCTCAGGATTCGAACTGACGACCTTTGGATTGTGAGTCCAACTGCCTAGGGGTCGTGCATAAACCACGTGGCCTCCTTAGGGGGGGGAGGGGGTCCAAAATCCGACCGGAAAAAACCATGAAAAGCCATGGGGGGGAGGGGGGGGGTTGACGGCTGACCACGTGGCCTTTCATATAAAATCTTTTCTATAAAAAATCTATTCTATAAAAAAAAACAAAAAAAACGCACATTAAGTTTACTTATATGCATACATTTTTTTGTTACACTTTAAAATCATACAATTATTGTGTTTAGAATTATTACTTATATTTCAATGTTACAACATTATCCAATTCAATATTTAATTATGTATTTTGGAAGATTCATATCAATACTTTGAGCCTGTTATTGAACAAACACTTTATAATACTCATGTATTACAAAAGTTTAAAAGCTGTTAAAAAATAAAGTGACAGTTTCCAAAGTTAATATACCCTTAAAAATGAGTACCAAAATGCAAACCAAATTTCATTTTTAAGTTGATGGTATCTTGTAGCTAAAAATGAGCTTGCAAATTTGCATTGAAAGTAGATGTAGAGCAGTTCTCTAGGATTTCGGTCATTCGATTTTTTTTGTATTTTTTAATCCGACTGAAACTTTTTTGGTGCCTTCGGTATGCCCAAAGAAGCAATTTTGCATCATTAGTTTGTCCATATAATTTTCCATACAAATTTGGCAGCTGTCCATACAAAAATGATGTATGAAAATTCAAAAATCTGTATCTTTTGAAGGAATTTTTTGATCGATTTGGTGTCTTCGGCAAAGTTGTAGGTATGGATACGGACTACACTGGAAAAAAATAATACACGGTAAAAAATTTTTTGGTGATTTTTTTATTTAACTTTTTAACACTAAAACTTGATTTGCAAAAAAACACTATTTTTAATTTTTTTTATTTTTTGATATGTTTTAGAGGACATAAAATGCCAACTTTTCAGAAATTTCCAGGTTGTGCAAAAAATCATTGACCGAGTTATGAATTTTTTAATCAATACTGATTTTTTCAAAAAATCAAAATTTTGGTCGCAAAAATTTTTCAACTTCATTTTTTGATGTAAAATTGAATTTGCAATCAAAAAGTACTTCAGTGAAATTTTGATAAAGTGCACCGTTTTCAAGTTATAGCCATTTTTATGTAACTTTTTTCAAAATAGTCGCAGTTTTTCATTTTTTAAAATTAGTGCACATGTTTGTCCACTTTTGAAAAAAATATTTCTGAAAAGCTGAGAAAATTCTCTATATTTTGCTTCCTCGGACTTTGTTGATACGACCTTTAGTTGCTGAGATATTGCCATGCTAAGATTTAAAAACAGGAAAATTGATGTTTTCTAAGTCTCACCCAAACAGCCCACCATTTTTCAATGTCGATATCTCAGCAACTAATGGTCCGATTTTCAATGTTAAATTATGAAACATTTGTGAAATTTTCCGATCTTTTCGAAAACAATATTTTCAAAATTTTCAAATCAAGACTAACATTTCAAAAAGGCCAAACATTGAATATTACGCCCTTTTAAAATGTTAGTCTTGATTTGAAAATTTTGAAAATATTGTTTTCAAAAAGATCGGAAAATTTCACAAATGTTTCATAATTTAACATTGAAAATCGGACCATTAGTTGCTGAGATATCGACATTGAAAAATGGTGGGCTGTTTGGGTGAGACTTAGAAAACATCAATTTTCCTGTTTTTAAATCTTAGCATGGCAATATCTCAGCAACTAAAGGTCGTATCAACAAAGTCCGAGGAAGCAAAATATAGAGAATTTTCTCAGCTTTTCAGAAATATTTTTTTCAAAAGTGGACAAACATGTGCACTAATTTTAAAAAATGAAAAACTGCGACTATTTTGAAAAAAGTTACATAAAAATGGCTATAACTTGAAAACGGTGCACTTTATCAAAATTTCACTAAAGTACTTTTTGATTGCAAATTCAATTTTACATCAAAAAATGAAGTTGAAAAATTTTTGCGACCAAAATTTCGATTTTTTGAAAAATCAGTTTTGATTAAAAAATTCATAACTCGGTCAATGATTTTTTGCACAACCTGGAAATTTCTGAAAAGTTGGCATTTTATGTCCTCTAAAACATATCAAAAAATAAAAAAAAATAAAAATAGTGTTTTTTTGCAAATCAAGTTTTAGTGTTAAAAAGTTAAATAAAAAAATCACCAAAAAATTTTTTACCGTGTATTATTTTTTTCCAGTGTAGTCCGTATCCATACCTACAACTTTGCCGAAGACACCAAATCGATCAAAAAATTCCTTCAAAAGATACAGATTTCTGAATTTTCATACATCATTTTTGTATGGACAGCTGCCAAATTTGTATGGAAAATTATATGGACAAACTAATGATGCAAAATTGCTTCTTTGGGCATACCGAAGGCACCAAAAAAGTTTCAGTCGGATTAAAAAATACAAATATTAAAATTGAAGAAAAAAGATCGATTTCGTAGAGAATTGCTCTGTAGTCTTCGATATTTCTATTTTCGAGCAATTTAAAAAATAAATATTGCTGACAATTTATATAAGATTTTCGTAACAAGGCAAAAGACTAAATATGTATTGTAAATGTAGCAGGCCCGTAGCCAGGGGGGGGGCTACCGGGCTGCAGCCCCCCCCGAAATTTTTCCAATTTTTTTTTAAATTGTACTACCTTAAAAAATCTCAAATCAATGATTGTGTGTTCTCTTCCCAGAAATAATTTGTAAGATAGAGAATCAAGAATTGATTGATCAAACTAAGTAATTGCCTGTCCATTGCCGGGCTCAGTTTTTGTAGATTATGGATCCAATATTTAAAAATTGAGCTGCAGATTTGAACATTGTTCCATTCAGTAACATCTCATTTATCTTGTAGTTTTAACATTACATTGGTTAGGATGGTCCAAATCTGGGCTTACTTGGGGCTATCCCCTGAAATCAAAGATTTACGCATCACTAGCCTAAGTTCCAAAATTTGAGCTTTTTCTGACCACTGACCACCAAGTTTGGGCAAAATCGTCAAATTGTATGGAGAAAAGCAACTGTTTCAGTTTTTGACCAATGGAAGGCGCGAAAACTATCCAGTTCTTACCAATTTTCAGAACTAATATCTTCTTTAAATATGGAAAAACTTTCCCGAAGACACCTTATCTTTTGGGGTTTTTGCTAAAAAGTACATTCGAAAATAGCAATTTCCGAGCGGACTGCTCTGTAACCGTTGTTACAGGTTTCCTTAACTTATAAATAATTAAATGCGAACGTTCACGATCTTCAAGGTTATGGTTAGTAGGGAAAAGGGAAACAAATTAAATTATAAACCAGCTAGTAGGGATTTGGTACAAAACGATTGAAAAACACAATTTGTTAACACACTGATACAACACAACAACAAGGTGGGACCAATATCAACAAGAATAACAAACTACAGAATCCATCTCCGGTGGGTGGAAAATGGAACGACTCCAGAGGGTGGTGTGACCTCCCTCTGTGACGTCATGCCGTGTCACTGGCATCGGAGGCTTAAAGGAATCTAGGGAAGGCCGCCATCGGTCTATTCCCCTCAGGCAAGTGTGCGATCAACAAGTAAATTTGTGGAGCTTAAATTAGAGAAGTGAGAGTAATTTGGTGGAATTCCGGAAGTTTACACCTCACGTCGTTCAGGTATGCCAAACACCCTGCAGTACGGCTCTGTAGTACGGACGACGTTGCTTAGCCTAGATAGTACGGTTAAAGTAACTCCTCTCACTAATCTCCGTCCAACAGGACCTTTTGTGTTGCCGTTTAACGGCCATTTTGTCGGTCAGCAGGAAGCTGGTCCGACACCCCGATCGCACACTCTCGGCCTAGCAGCAGTAAGAGCGGAGGAGCCAGCTGCTACGCCTAACCCGTCAAGGATCGTCGTTTTGCTCTGGCCAGGGTGGCCATCAACACCAAGGAGCACGCTCGGACCGGAAGGTCCTAATTCCCAAGGAGCGTTTTCCCCTCTCGGGTTGGCCGGATTGGGCAGGTCCCAGGTCGCCCGATTGCGTCAAAGAGGGAAGGCCTGAGATTCCAGCCGTGCTCTACACCACCACCACCACCACCGTCGACACTGTTCCGGAGAACCGGTGTCCACCTGTACGCGAGCGCTCGCCGGCCGAACGGATTCGGCCCAGAAGTCGTCGTCATCAAGGTAGCAGCGGTACGTACCGGCAGCGTCTAAACCCCCCCCCCCCACACACACACACACACACACATACACTTACAATAAAACACTTTAAAACGAATTACTATTTATTAACTTATTGAACCCGACCTACAAAAGAAAGTGAACGTTTAAGTCCTTGTCCGCGATCTCCTCTGTTTGACCACCGTAGCGCAGCCGACCCTAAGATAACCCTCAAGTGCCTCATGCCCTTAACCTGAGTTAGCCGTTGCCTAGTTTTACAATAGTTTCAATTGGCACCCAACACAAAATCGCGAAAATCAGCAGAGGATCGATTCAAAATTTTTAATCAAATTTTCAACTCGAGCGGGAGGAGAATACTCATCAAACTTCATTTGATGAGTAGGATCCGTCTCTAACTTCCACTTAGGTTGCCTAGAAAATATATTATTTAATTTTGTTTGTGTTAAAGTGGTGGTAGTTGAACACGAAAATATGTATTTAGAAGTTTAAAATTGATTTAATGAACATCCCTAGAATAACAAATTAAAATTGAATAGCATTTCATTAACAAAAAGGTCCTGAGCGATACATACTGAGAAATCAGCACACGAAGAGCAAACATAAAGACAACAACAAAATCTTGCGTTGTACTTCGCGACGAGCACCGATCGTTTAGCCGCCGATCGGCCGTCGGTAATTGATATTGTTTATTGTACACACTAGTCATACTCACGCGAGTACGAACGATGAAAGAGAAGAACAAAACAGAATACAGAAAGATGGAGTGGCAAGAACAGGAATACGACGCGGACTGCTCGGACGTGGAAGGTTCGTCCGAGATGGCCTGTCCAGTCGACCCTGGCCACGAGAATTACCCTCTTCACAGGGCAGTACAAGACGTGGAATTCAGTCTGGAGTTTCTCGAGCAGCTGCGCGCTGAAGGAACCGTGAAGCCGGTGGACGTCGCCAAGATTACCCGGTTGGTCATCATGTTCCGGCGTGAGCTGAACTTAGCTCTTGAGGCCGCCAACTCAAGACAGCCGCCGACATCGGTGTCGGCTTCGTCCGATGATCCACCCACGGAACAGCGAGGTCCTTCATTGACCTCAGGTTCCTATTCCGGGGATCGGGACGCACGGGCGGTACGATTCGCGTGCCAGGCCCAAGGTAGGAACCGTCGGTCGGATACCGGCGAGGGACGATCGTCTGATCCAGGCAAGTCGACTTCCCTGGAGAGATCGCCGGCCAGGAAGGCCAAGAAGAAGAAGAAGAGTAAGTCGTTGGAATCGGAACTTAAGAAACAACAAGGAAAGAAAAAGAATACTAAGAAGGAAAAGGAAAGGTCGTCTGATTCGGGTGTACATTCCCCGAAGAACCGCCCAAAACTCACGAACGCATCAGAACACCGAAAAACCAAGAAGTCCAAGGAACCCACTAACGAAATCAAGGAACAAGCCAAAGAATACGTCAACAATCTGTTGAACGGAACCGAAGATGAGGACCCGGATTACGCCAAGATTAGGGCAATGATTTCGGAGTTGCTCGTCGTTGATCCCGATTACCCGATTGCGGAAGAACTGGAAAGGTTCTCCGCCAAATTTATTCAAAAACTTTATTAAATTTCTCAATTACATCTAAGAACATCCGTCGTAATCCTCTGGGTTGGCCATAGGTTGGCGTGACAGGGCGTTAGTAGTTGGCGAGGGGTTAAATTATCTTCCCTCGGAACTCGTCAAAGCCCTCGACTGTTCACCGACTGGCCAGATCCAGGAGTGATTACCGGATTGCATCTGAAAGATAGAAAAAGCAAAAATTTATTACACCGTACTATAAATGTTGCATTTGTGTTAATTTATTGAAATATTTGTTAATTTATTTGTTTGTCTGAAATATTTTTATATTTGTTTGTTGGAAAACATTTTGTGAACTTTTTACTCATAAGACTGGTGGGTATTGAACACCCCTAGTCGTAATAAATGAGTCAATCAGTTTAGTAGTGGTACCGCTGTAAACAAAGAAAGCGTGCCAACTATGCTTATGTTGGGACTTCATAGTTGCACTGGCAGATCGACAGAAGGCTAAGGGATTATCAAGTTTGCCCTTTGCCTGAGTGTCGACTGTGGAGCTGTCGCGAGTGAAGTGCCTAACGACCTGCATGGTCAAAATTGAAATGGTTACGATCATTAAATCACCATTTTTATGATCTTAATTGATCAACTTTTAGTTGCAACTTTTTAATGTGTTAACACTTACCTGATGTGCTTCTTGCTTGGCAAGATGGCCATCATGGTGATCCCGGGATTATTGGGGTTTCTGCAGTCTGTTCTTCCTCGGGAAGTACCAGATCTGGCAGCAAAACACCCGCCACTTTCACTCATTCACTGAGTTGAAATGTGAAGAAAACGTTTTTAACGAAGAGGTTCTTCGTGTGAATCAATGAAAGTACGTACTTACCAGATCATACCGTTCGTCAAATCGGTGGCTATTGGCCATAAACCACCGATAAAAATGTTCGCGGTCACATATCGAACCGAACTACAGCTAACTGCTTTGTTTACAAACAATTATGCTGGTGACAGTTCGGTGAGATGACAGTGACGTTGACGTTTCGCACTCTGTCAACTGCAGGACAGTGTGCAGCAGGGGTTTAGAGTATTTTGATTTGAATCACCCCTCACGGATCGAAAGTGATCTAAAATGTAAATAAATCGTAGATATTGCATGTTTGTAGTTTTGCTGCGCAGCATAAAATAGAGTTGTCTACCCAATTTTCGGGATTATTTTTATTAGTATTTTAAATTTGTTTGTTTGCATGCTCAGTTTAATTTATTCATTTTAATTCGTTATTTATTTTGTGATTGTTATTGTTTTCATTGATTTTCAACTACTACGCGGTAAAACAAGTTCTACTTAACCATTTTATAGCTTTCAAAGTTGAGTGATAGTTTTTCGTTGGTTACAATAATTGAACTTAACCAGTTCAATTATTAACCGAAGTTGGGGATAGTGTAACCGTTGTTACAGGTTTCCTTAACTTATAAATAATTAAATGCGAACGTTCACGATCTTCAAGGTTATGGTTAGTAGGGAAAAGGGAAACAAATTAAATTATAAACCAGCTAGTAGGGATTTGGTACAAAACGATTGAAAAACACAATTTGTTAACACACTGATACAACACAACAACAAGGTGGGACCAATATCAACAAGAATAACAAACTACAGAATCCATCTCCGGTGGGTGGAAAATGGAACGACTCCAGAGGGTGGTGTGACCTCCCTCTGTGACGTCATGCCGTGTCACTGGCATCGGAGGCTTAAAGGAATCTAGGGAAGGCCGCCATCGGTCTATTCCCCTCAGGCAAGTGTGCGATCAACAAGTAAATTTGTGGAGCTTAAATTAGAGAAGTGAGAGTAATTTGGTGGAATTCCGGAAGTTTACACCTCACGTCGTTCAGGTATGCCAAACACCCTGCAGTACGGCTCTGTAGTACGGACGACGTTGCTTAGCCTAGATAGTACGGTTAAAGTAACTCCTCTCACTAATCTCCGTCCAACAGGACCTTTTGTGTTGCCGTTTAACGGCCATTTTGTCGGTCAGCAGGAAGCTGGTCCGACACCCCGATCGCACACTCTCGGCCTAGCAGCAGTAAGAGCGGAGGAGCCAGCTGCTACGCCTAACCCGTCAAGGATCGTCGTTTTGCTCTGGCCAGGGTGGCCATCAACACCAAGGAGCACGCTCGGACCGGAAGGTCCTAATTCCCAAGGAGCGTTTTCCCCTCTCGGGTTGGCCGGATTGGGCAGGTCCCAGGTCGCCCGATTGCGTCAAAGAGGGAAGGCCTGAGATTCCAGCCGTGCTCTACACCACCACCACCACCACCGTCGACACTGTTCCGGAGAACCGGTGTCCACCTGTACGCGAGCGCTCGCCGGCCGAACGGATTCGGCCCAGAAGTCGTCGTCATCAAGGTAGCAGCGGTACGTACCGGCAGCGTCTAAACCCCCCCCCCCCCCCCACACACACACACACATACACTTACAATAAAACACTTTAAAACGAATTACTATTTATTAACTTATTGAACCCGACCTACAAAAGAAAGTGAACGTTTAAGTCCTTGTCCGCGATCTCCTCTGTTTGACCACCGTAGCGCAGCCGACCCTAAGATAACCCTCAAGTGCCTCATGCCCTTAACCTGAGTTAGCCGTTGCCTAGTTTTACAATAGTTTCAGCTCTAA
This sequence comes from Culex pipiens pallens, assembly GCF_016801865.2. Lineage (NCBI taxonomy): Eukaryota > Metazoa > Arthropoda > Insecta > Diptera > Culicidae > Culex > Culex pipiens. Next base: position 60,302,586 of record NC_068937.1, on the reverse strand, counting down.
GGGGCTACATAGAAATAATTACCGTCATCTGGGGCGAATCGGGACTACAGTCTGAATAGGGACAGCAAAAATCCTTATATCTTGTTGTCTTATTTTTGATTGTAGAGCTTAAGTACCCCTGAAGAAACATAAAATAATTTAGAATTTTTGGATTCAATGTGGCGGCCAAAATGGAGGTCAAGAAATATTTCTGGTGTTTTTTTTTAAAGGTCCAATAAACTAAATTTCCAGTTTTTGCATTTTGCTTTTGAAACCGTCAGGGGTATTAAAAAACACCCAAAAAGCAAAAACTGCAAATTTGGTGTATTGGACCTTTAAAAAAACACCAGATTTGTTCATATTTAACTAAAATGTGGTTGCAGATGCCGAATTTGATGTTAAAAACAAGCAAATAAAACATGCCGATTTCATTTGTTCCTGATTCGATTATCCGAAGTCCTTCGAACTTCGGATAATCGAAACTTTGGATAATCGAGGCTTCGGCTAGTCGAATTTGGACTGAAAAATTAATAGCTCTCCTTTATTTGCATTAAAACCTTTAAACTGTTAACAAATGTTTTTTTTTCTACATTTTTCAAAATTTATCATAATTTCTCAAAAATATTTAGATTTTGTTTTCAAAAACGAAAGCATTTAATATGAAAAACATTTGAGTGAATTTCGACTATTATTAGAAATACAATTCTAATTTTATCGTTTTGGTTTTAAGAATATGGTTAGTTACATATCTGAGACCTTAGAGAAAAATGTTTGAGAAATATCTGTGTGTATTTTTTTATTACTTTTTCGTAAACCTTTTTTCCGAAACCACTCGTCCAAAATGCTTTCTTTTGGTCACATGTTTTAGTTTCCACCGTGGCCAATCTCCAATTTTTATTTAATATATCAAAAATCGGAAGATCAACTAAGTGAATCCTTATTATCAACTAATTTTCGCTTTGTGCATGAGCTTGCGATTTTAAAGGAAGAAATAAAATGATAAAAATATTCAAAACTTTAAAAAAAATTAAGCTTGGATTGAAAAACTCTGAAATTAAATTAATTAAACATCAATTTTAAAATATTTAATTTCTATTTTTTGGATTTTTCGGATTCGAATTTGCATTTTGAAAATTTTAAAATTTCTTTATTATTTTTTTTTATTTCTTATATCTGAATATCAATTGTAAATATTTTCCAAAGTTTATGTTGCCACCATTTTAAAATGGACCAAAAAACAGAGAGCAAACACAATATTAAAAAAATAGCTTCACAATTTTAATGGAAATTACTTATTTCGATTAAGTCTTTTTAGGACCAGCGACCAGGTCGGTTCGGAAAACAAATTTGAAATGTTTTTACTGCTTTGATAATCATATACGACATGTTTGGGCTCGTTTAAAAATATTTGGAATTTTTGTAACATGTCGCGGAACCGTGGAAAGTTTTATTCACGAAAAAAGCATTTCGCCATCAGCTAGATATTTTGAAAAATAATGATGCAAAACAACTGTACTGATTTAAAGTGTGTTTTGGAACACTTTTAAAATAATAAAACCATAGCTTATAGTTTAGATGTTTAACCCTCTCGACTTTGGTCAGAGTTTAGTGACATAAACTTCAGAATAATATCCGCAACGGCTAATTAAAGATTTAAAAATTTTACACTTTCAAATTTCTAAATTTTCATAATTTTTCATTTTAAATTTTTTGGTATAAGACAAAGAAATGCCAGAAATCAAAAATAAAAATAATAAAAACATAAAAAATTTGAGATAACAATTCAACAGAATAATATCAAAAAATCTGAAATTTCAAAAATTAAAATATCTAAAACTGAAAAATTAATAAAATAATTAATACTTAAGAAATCCTAAACTAAAAAAAAATATCATTTTAAAATTAAGTTATTCAAAATCCAATAAATTATGTTTTTACAATCTTAATTTTTGGATGCTTTAAATATTTTTATGTTTGAATTCTAGTATTCCTAAATTTATTTATTTTTACCAGAAAATTAAGTGATTATTGTAATTGCTTTTCCCTTATTTCAGCATTTTAAGATTTTTGACAGTCAGCATCATGAGGCAATTCTTCAATATTATTTAAGCGAATACATTATTTTCAAACGTTATTTTCAGTCGCATTCAAATAAACAAATCAAAATCTCATCAACACATATTGCACCCGAAGAAATATCAAACGACGCTTTTTGTTTCTGTTCCTTTTCAGCTGCGTGCCGCTTAAGAGAAGTCTTTTCGTAAACCTTTTCTTGACCGTTTCTTGAGATTTTTTTGTATGGAATTTTAAGAGTCTCCGTAATACAGGACATTTTTTAAAAATTTCGTTTGAATGTAAAATATAGTTCTTGTAGCAAAATTCAGACTAAGATTTGATTTACAGGAAAAATCTAATTGATTTAAGAATTCTTACATGAAGTATTCTTTACTTTTAAAACAAAAATTTAAGATAATAATTACACATGATAATTTCAAAAAAATCAGAAATTCCAAAAATCAAAAAAATCAAAAACTTAAAAAATTATAAAATAATTACAACTAAAAAAATCCTTAAATTATAAAAAAACATTTTTTATCATTTTTAAATGAAGATAGTCAAAAAATAATTTTCAATCATTTCAATAAATTATGTTTTAATAATCTTAATTTTTTGATGCTTCGAATATTGGTATGTTTGAATTCTAGTGCAGACTAAGATTAGATTTACAGGATAAAACTAATCGATTTATGAATTCTTACATAAAGTTTTCTTTATTTTTAATTTGGCAAGGTTTCGTAAATATAAAATTTCAGGATTTTATTCCCAGAGTCAAGATATTGCTTGAACAAACATCGATTTTAATAAATGGTTACAATCCTAAATTATTCAAAATGATTAGATCCTAGAAATACAAAAAAAAAAGGATTTCATTTGTGTGTTTTTTTGTTTTGCTTAGAAATATTCAGAGAGTCTTTTCTAGAACCACCACAGCCAATTTACATTATTTTTCCCCTTTATCTTGTAAAATCATATTGGTTTTCAAAACTTTTTTTAAAAATTAATATAGTTTTGACAGTTATTTCAAAATAAATAAATAAGTGAATTGAAGATTTTAATTTGTTAATCGTGTTCGCATTTACAATTTTTATCGTACATTTTATTTTATTTCAAGAAGATGTGTCTCAGGAACTAATAGATCAATCTCCAATGGTTCTGAGTCTTTACACGATAAGAACAATTCAAGTTTTGCTTGATGTTGCTGTTATATCATTTTCATTGAAATACTTGTTATACAGTTTGTACACTATTTTCAATAAATTGGATAATGTTAATTTTTGTGTTTTAACGAAAAATGCACTTTAAAGCTTACTGTGGATTTATTTTTTTATCGATAAAAAATTAATGATTTCTATGAATTCATAGACTTTTAAATATTTTGACTCTGGATATCTTTAATAATGTCTTTTTGATACTCTTTGGTTTAAATTTAACCGTTTATTCGATCAGAAAATTTTATTTTTAATTTAATATATTTTTTTTAATTTCGAAGATAAGCAGCACTGCAACGATAGATTGAAATTTTTTTAAAATTTATCTTTAGAATTAAGATCTGATTAAATTTTTTTGTCATGTTTTCAAATTTTATTTTTGCTCAAATTCTGGACCAATTTTTCAGAGTACAATGAGTAATGAATTTGAAAATGGCGTTTAGTCGGAATTTTAAAGTTAAACATGAATCGTTTTAATGTTTGATGGAATCGAGGAAAATTTTAACGGTTACATATGCATTTAAAAATGGTTACATATGCATTATTAACAACTCTTCCAGTGAATATTTTGGCGTTAAAATTTAATTTAATACATTTTATCTAAATTTTTGAACACATTAAAATTAAGCACAGGCAATGATTTTTTTTCTTCAAATCTATTTATTAACAGATATCCATTATAGGCCTATAGGGTCGTCCAATTACCATGGAGACACTTCAGAAGCTGAAATTTCAACGATTATATTTTTTTGTATTTCATTAAAATTACAATTAAAATAAAACATTGTTTAAGTTTGTTTATAAAATTTTAAGAAAAACAAATATTCCAGTTATGAGTTTTATGTTGTGCTAGAAAAAATGAAAAATGTCAGATAAACCATCACAATTATCACACAGCTGAAAATGTAAATCCAGACGGTTTAAAATTTGATAGGTCAAATTTACCAGTTTGTTCGTGGGTTTTTCTCTCAGTATAAAATACAGAAAACATAATACTTATAGTTAGATAAATCGATATTTCTTTAAAGTCTGCCTGTGTGGATCAATCGGACCGCGCACTGGACTCACAATCCAGAGGTCGCCGGTTCGAATCGGTGCCCTCTCCCCGTTCCATACCTTCACACTTAGGAGACCCGGGAGGCGGAGTCTTGTCGCAAAAAGAACGATACACGCCTGTGGATCCGTTGACGAAACCGCAAGGTTTAAGAGGGCCACATTATAAGGTGTTACGCCGATTCCGTTTTCCGTTTTCTTTAAAAAAAAATTTTGCTTTCAAAATTTTTATTCAAGTTAAGTATATTTTAAATTTAGCGACGTTTATCACGAAATTAGATTACAATTAAACAATTCAAGAAAATGTAAAAAAAACACTTTCTCTACTCCTTTAATACAAACTAGCTGTTAAAATAAAGAAAAAAATATGACGAAGGAGTTTCTTCAATAAAGACATTGAAAACTTAATATGAAAATCTTTGAAAACTGCATACATTACATTACAATTTTACAATTCATCTCAATAATTATACCACAAACCAAGTGATGGTATAAATGATTTGCTGATTTTTATACTCCTTGAATTTTTGCACCCAAGCCCCCCCCGAACAAAAATCCTGGCTACGGCCCTGAAATGTAGTGTCTTAAAAATAATTCTCTGAGAAAAAAAAATATTTTCAAAATCTTAGATCTTAGCTACGGTGTTTATTGGTCCTTTAAGTGATCGAAGAATCTTTATCAAAAGATTTTCTTTTGACACTTAAAACAATCTCAAGATATCTTGTCTCTCCTCTCTCATGCAATATTTTTTTTAAGTAAAAAGAAACTAAAAACCCCAATTTCAGGATTATCGCGCAAAATTTCAGTTTCACTACCTCATTTGCAAGTGAAACGTCTAACATTTAAAAATAACCAGTCACAAAAAAACGAACGATACATACTTTAATATTCACCAAAACATTGGATGAATATTTTGGTCTACAAGGTATTCCTCATTCAATGGGTAACACAATTCGGATTGTTAATTACAAAACATTTCATAAAATACATGTAATCACAAAGTAACCAGTCCAGTCCGTGACCAGTCCGTAGAAAAGTCTTTTATTTTTTTGGCTCCATAAGGTTTGCTGGTAGCAGGCGTGCGATGTACCTGCGATGTACCACAAAGTTGAATCAAAAATTAAGAGGCAGTGGTGACTCTGTCTTACTCTGTGGTACTATCCTTCGGCAAAGTTGTAGGTATTTTTTTAATGTTAATAGGAACCATTTCTTGAGCGAAAAAGAAACATGGGCAAACATTTTAGATTTTTAGAAAAAAACGAACTTCAAGCAAAAATTGTTTTTGTTTCCTAATTAATTTATAGATTAAAAAATAGGGACCAAAGGTGCCCTTTCCTGAATATACTTGTTTTTCTTTTAGCTGAGAAAACATACTATACCTTCAACATCATATTTGAGATAAAACCACTCAAATATATAGACACATTAAAAAAATTTATGTTTTAAAGAGTCACTTAATTTTCAAATGCCGATAACAATTTGTAAAATAAATTTCAATACAATGCCGTTAAAGATCAACATAAATAAAACTTCTTAACATTCCAACGCCCAAGGCTCCAAAAAAGTTGGAACGGTAACTTCAGCTCGCTGGTTCTCGGACATAACTCACCCAATCAAGACAATTCTTTTTTTCCAGTGATTTGTTAGGATGTCTAAATGATCCTAAAACTTTGCAGAACTCAATTTGATCAAATCTGTAATTTTTGCGATCAAAAACATCGTTCCAACTATTTTTTCGCGTGTAAAAAAAAATCGCCGAACAATCCGCGGAGGCTATTGTTTAAAAAAAGTTGGAACGATGTTTTCGGTTGCAGAAATTACAGATTTGTTCAAATCAAGTTCTGCAAAATTTTAGGATCATCTAGACATACTTACAAATCCCTGGAAACAAGAATCGTCCCGATTGGTTAAGTTATGCCCGAGAACCAGCGAGTTGAAGTTACCGTCTGAAACTTTGTTGGTGCCTTCGGTATGCCCAAAGAAGCCATTTTGCATCATTAGTTTGTCCGTATAGTTTTCCATACAAATTTGGCAGCTAATGAAATATGAAAATTCAAAAATCTCTATCTTTTGAAGGAATTTTTTGATCGATTTTGTGTCTTCGGCAAAGTTGTAGGTATGGATAAGGACTACACTGAAAAAAAAAATGATAAACGGTAATTTATTTTGCTGATTTTTAATTTCATTTTTTGTCACTCAAACAAGATTGGCAAAATAACACTTTTTTTATTTGCCAGCTTTTCAGAACTTTCCACAACAGGCAAAAAATCTTTGTTTGAGTTATGAATTTTTGAATCAATACCGATTAAAAAAACTAAATATTGGTCGCAAAAATTTTTCAACTTCAATTTTCGATGTAAAATCGGATTTGCAATCAAAGAGTACGTAAGTGAAATTTTCATAAATTGCACCGTTTTCAAGTTATAGCAATTTGTTTAACTTAAAATAAGATTCCGTTATTAATTTTAAAAATTAGTGCCCATGTTTGCCCACCTTTGAAAAAAAATATTTTCAAAATGCTGAGAAAATTCTCTATATTTTGCTTTTTTTGATAAGACCTTTAGTTGCTGAGATATTTTCATGCAAAGATTAAAAACAGAAAAATTGATGTTTACTAAGTCTCACCCAAACAACCCACCATTTTATAATGTCGATATCTCAGCAATTAATGGTTCGATTTTCAATGTTAATATGTTATCCTTGGCAAGATAAGTTAACATTCTGCAGTTCTAGAGAGCGTCAGTCTGGCTACTGCGCAAAGTGCGGCGGTCTATTCTGAACTCTGATTCTTGTATGGAGAAATAAATTACACAACTTGACTTTTTTTTGGACACACTGAATCATTGGAATCAATCATGCTTAATCAAAAAGAAAAGTTGCTTTAGCTTGGATTTTTATGAATGTTTGGAATAAAATAAATATTATTTAGAAGCTTTCATAACTAGATATTTTCCTTAAAATATAATAAAAATATTTTTTCCTTAAACAAAACATTTTACTTTTTTATTTAATAATTTTTATTTTATGAAAATATCTAACAGCGCATTTTAATTAAATTATTAATGCTGTTTATATAAAAAAAAACTTTAATTCTTAAAGCATGTTTATTCTGGATGCAATTAATTGCACTGCAATTCCATAATTTTGAATACACATGTATTACTAAGTTTTTTGTTTTGTTGAGAGTTTTTTTTTACTTTCTGTACCATTTCAATTAATTGTTATACTGTTATTATTTACCTTAAACTTTGTAATGTTATATTTTTTTTCACACTTTTGAGTGAATCTCTGTTTTTTTATAATATTAAATTGGTTTTAATGGTTTTACAGCACATACACCAATTAAAAATGTTTTCTATTTGACCCAATTTTAAAACGATTGGCATTTATGAACGGTGAGATTATACTTAGCCATATTCTGGGAAAATGTTGGTAAATCATTCAGGAACATTCCCCAACATTGTTTATTTCGATATGATTTGAAATGTTTTTATTATGTTTAAATAACAACAGTAATATCGTTTTTTGATCCAAAGTCGCCCCCACTGTCAGTATATCAATGATGGATAAACATTTTTGAAATCTATACTAAATTTGTTTTTTTTTTTTTAATTTTTCACCTGGGAGGAAAAAGCCACGTGGCCATGTAGGGGGGGGGGGGGTTGGCGTGAAACCACGAAAAACCATGAGGGGGGAGGGGGGGGGGTCAAAAATTCTCCAAAAAAAGGCCACGTGGTTTATGACCCCCTACCAGCGACTCCACCGAGGCAGAACCCAGGGAGACGACTCCTACACCTGGACTGAGCTAATGACCTAACCTCTAGGTTAGACCGGGGCCAACATTTACTTCCCTGTCCGACGGAAGGCGTGATCAGACAAATCTCGTCTCAAAATTTGCCACCGGGACCTTCTGGGATCGAACCCAGGCCGACTGGGTGAGAAGCAACCACGCTTACCCCTACACCACGGTCCCGGTTTGAGATATTTATGAATCTTAATAATGTGGCTTCCAGTTATCATATTTACAATACATAAAAAAATCAATTCAATTAAAATCATAGTTGTATTCTTTACTTAAAAAATATTTGCTAAGTAGAATAACAGAGGTTTAAAAAAAAGTTGATTTGATTACACCGACCAACAAAATTTGCGCAGGTTCAACTCGAGGGGAAGCATGAAGTTTGGAGTCCCCAGAATCACGTTCATTTTGAATTTTTCAAAAATATTTAGTGTGGGTCGAATGGTTTTTCTCCAAAGTTTGTAGGGAGAATTAGTGCTGTTCGCTACTCCCACCACCATTGCATGCAATTTTTGGATTGTATGCAACAGCGACGAACCGCCCTAATTCACCATACAAACTTTGAGCATGAGCATGAGCATGAGCATGAGAGACCACCCATGGTTGCCCCTCCGTTGCTGAACAGAACCGTAATATCCCTTCAGCCCTACTGATCATAGGCTTCGACGATCAAGTGGTGTTTCCCTTATCAACAGCATGTATGAATGCGCTGAAAAGACAAAACACCATGATTGCTAAAACTAGATCAGTTGCGAATAGGTAACAGTCATTGGCCACCAACGGCGCCCGCCATGTCAGTTTGTAGATCTCGATTTTAAAGGGACGGGAATGTTAGTTAGCGCTGGTTGCTACTAGGGCAGCTGATTTACTCTGTGCTTACACCCCACGAGCGCCAGGAACCTGAAAATTTGTTAGTAGGATAGGGTGTTTGGTCAGGATTCATCATAGAAGATGATGATGCGACCCAAAATCATAGTGTTTGTTGAAAGGTATTATATTTTATTCTCAAGGCAAACAATCGGATGTTGCGGATGAGACATTTCCCGTTTAACTGTTGTTAAATTTTTAATGAAGTGGTTTTATCTTAGACAGCCGGCTGTGGAAAGATAAAACCAAAACGATATGTAATTAAAGGGTAAAATATTAACCTAAGTAAGTTAATTTGGAGCGGTTTACATACTTGATTATTAAATTAAACGTATGGCGTACGATCGGGATATTCTGCGACGCTATAGAAATGGCGTGAATAATCACGTTGAAATAATACTTATCACCCTGCCTTACGAGCTGCGATGCTAAGGAAAGGTCTAGTCACGTGTACTTAAAATTCTAGCGGATAACACGAAAACACTACAAAACGAAACAAAATCTATTGATATCGCGACATCGTGAAAACAAAATTAACAAAATCAATAACCGGTCTTGAATCAATAACGCGTCGATGACAAATTTCTAAAATTAACGAATTTTAACTGCAAAATACCCTAAATTTTACAAAAAACCGTCATGAAACGAGCTTGCCCGAAATCAACTATTCATTTCAAATGAACCGCTTTACTGGAAAATCGCCCGCGCATCGTAACAAGAACCGTAACAAAAAAAATCAAGCGCGACGGCCGCGACGCAAACCGGCAGAGTGCACAGAACCGGGTGTCAATTCAGAGTCAAAAAAAACGACAGCGACGAAAATCAAACGCGACGGACACGACGCGAACCGACTGAGTGCACAGAACCCCACGGCGATACAGATTTATTTAAAAAAAAAAACATTATAAACGCGGACACTCTCTCTCTCTCTACCACGCACACACACACACACACACACACACACACACACAAACGCGCGCGCGCGCGCGCGCGCACACGACATGAAACGAACTCACCCGAAAATCCTTTCACAAGTGCTTGTTTCGCCATCATTCACAACATAGTGGCAAGTAAACCCTACCCTCAGACCACCTTTTTGATTTAGTCAGAACTCCAACTATCGATCAACATGCTCTTCTTCTTTGAACATCATTCATTCTCAAAAACACTTATGTTTTCACTCAAACTATTTGATCCCGATATGTCACACACTTTTTACGTAAAATCACTACCATTTCTTTTCTGTTTCCATTCCATCTCTACAACCGTTTCGAAAATTAGATCTCACTGCTTAACATATGAAGCACAAATCTCTTTCGCATAGAGATGACCAATTGATTGATTTTGTAAGCACCCCCAACACACTACGTTGGCAGAGCATGTCGTACACCCACTCATCACATTGGAATAATACTTCTAGAACTAAACTTGACCTCTTTCTTGACATATCTCTATGGAAGTTTTTGAATCAGCAAAAACAAAAACAAAAATGATTGGGTAATTAAAACTCTTTGAAAATGAAATTAACTGGATGCACTGCACTGCTGATGTTGTGTTGTGGTAGCAACGCTTTCTCGTTCCCTAATTCACCATACAAACTTTGGAGAAAAACCATTCGACCCAGGCTAAATATTTTTTTAAAATTCAAAATGCACGTGATTCTGGAGACTCCAAACTTCATGTTTCCCCTCGAGTTTAGCCTTCGCAGTCATTTTTGTCAATTTTTGTTGGAGACCGGTAAACCAAATAAATTGGAATTTCATATGCAATAACTAACGATCAAGGACGAGTTGCAAATCGAAATTTTTGATTATTCTTCTATATCTCTTGGAAACTAGGATTTATATAAGCGGCCCTCAGCCAACGTAATCTCGCGAGCCATTTGGCAATTTGCCGTAGTATCGCGATTCGCATGTGAAACTAAAAAAATACCTGAAATTGTAAATTTTTAATAGTTGCCAACTCTCAAGAAATCTGAAAACGTTGCCCCGACCCTCTTCGATTTGCGTGAAACACGAAAAAAAGTTTTTAAACTTCTACCATTTTTCGTTACTCGTCTGTAAAACATTTTGGGACTCATCATTTTATGGGTAATTTAATGTATTATTTAAAATCAAAAACAGCAATAGCAAAAGTTAAAACCTAGAAGGGTAATTTTCTCATTTAGATCAACCTTTTTCTTTTCAAATTTCGTGTTTTTTGTAACTTTGAAAAATACTTTTTTTAGACCATTTTTTTATGGAAATCGAAGAGGAGTCGGAGCAAGTGCTGTGTGAGTTGGCGGGGAATGAACCCAATATTTTTTTAAAATTATTTATTAAATAAAAACATAAATATGTAACAATTTTTTTAACAACATTATTTGCTAAGTATGATAACATAGGAATAGAAACATGTGTTGATTTGATATAATAATAATATACAATAGACCACCAAATAATTTGGAATTCTATATGCAATCAACTATTTCTTCAGAACTAGGATTTAAATGTATCTTCGAATTTCTAATTAAACAAGCATGACGTAAGTTAAAATAATTAGACAGCCTCCCGTTCTCGAATTTTGACCCATTCCACAATTTTAGCAAATTGGCACTTTTGTCACTTCGGCACCGTAATCCGAGCTTGACGCCAACGCCGTGATTCACCACTTAACTCCCATCTGGAAACTTTGACGCCAAAGCCATCCATTATCACACACACACATCACAAGACAGTGCACGAACCGGTAACGGAACGGTGTTGCTCTTAAAACTTTTAATGAACCTCACTCAAAACGTCAAACACCTAAACTAATCCTTTAGCGACCAAACTCCGTACTTTGCTTCCGTAGCTTATGCCAGTCCTGTTACGGGGAAGGAGAAAGCATTTCATCAAGTCGTTGCCGTGTTTCCCAACAACTTCCAGCTCAACTCAACTCAGCTCAGCTTCATATCTGTCGAAGGTTGTTATTTAACTTTTGCGTGTGCATTTGAAGTGTATATCGTCAAGGCGAACTTTCCGCAACTGCGACTGTAACTACTCTCCAGAAAGGGCACGGAACAACCGGAATCTGCTTCTGGAATCCGGCGTAATAAGCGATAAGTTCAATATCACGCTGTTTGCCTTCTGTCCCGGGTCGATTCTCCTCGCGGAAAAGACGAGCAAGTTCACTCGATTCCCTGCCAAACTTTGATCAATTCTTAGAACACGAACGACGAATTTTGCTGTCCCATGTGTGGGAAAGGGCGGATTCTAAAAGTTTTCCCGCGTGGGAGTAGAGGGTGACGAGCGGGAATTCCCGGGAAAAATTTCCCGGGAAATCGGCAATTTTTGGACCTCTCGATTCCCGGGAAATTTGGTCGAGACTCCCGGGAAATTTTATTCTTATAAATATCGAACCAAAATTAATAATTTAATCAGAAAAAACATTTGAAAAAATTCGAAATTGTTTAGAACATTGGATGTTTAATGATCGATTTTCAAGTTTGAATAAACCAATGCTTCTCTAATCTTCTTATTCTAAAAGTGTAAATTTTAATTTTTCAAACATTTCAATAACTATAATTGAGAGTAACCAAAAAATGTGGACCCCAAAATTAACCTTGAAACATTTTTAGCAGTTACACACCAGGAATGAAATATTTATTATTTCTAAGAGGAAAAACCTTTTCAAGATAAGTTTAATTTTCATATCCTCTCTCAAGCATAGCAAAACTCATAATCTTGTTTTTTTTTTTAATTCTAAGTAAGTCAATTTCGCTGTATCGAGGTTATTTCCTTTTTTGTTGTCAATAAGTCATTTTGTGTTTTGCATATTAAATTATATTTTGAGAATAAAAATCAGGCATTCTTTGTAAAGTTATTGTCCGCTAATTGTGACCATTTAAAGTTGACCTTAACCCTCTACAACCCAACCCCGCCTGTAGGCGGGCTTCGATTTGAAAAATCGCTAAAAATCAATTTTTCAACCAATTTTTGATCTTTAAAAAGCATTGAAAAGAAGAACTCTTAAAATTTTAGAAAATTTATGGGTTGGAAGATTTACTTGTTTTATGTGACTTTGCCAATGTTTTTAAAAATGTCATTTTTTTAGGGGTCAACTATTTTACTAACATTTCTTATATTTTAAGTAAAAAGAAGTATGCAGTAATTTTTCTAGTGCCCCAGACTATGCCTCTATGCATTTATTTACAATTTAAATGATAACGGTGCCATTTTATAGCAGAAAATGTGAAAAACATGCAAAAATTGAAAAAGTTACTGTAAAAACATGAAAAAATTAGATAGGCAAAAAATAATGATAGGAGGTGGTAGAGTAGGCCAAATACTACCAAAAACAAACATAAACTAAGCAAGATAAATGCAGATTAAAATACTAAAAATGAAACAACAAAAACATAAAACAAGAGAAGTTAAGTTTTTCGTAGAACAAAAGTTGCTCAAAATGACCCCCTGAACACGGGAAAAATAAAAATTTTCGAAAAAAAAATTTGGGCAGTAGAGGGTTAAGAGGGAAAAAATCAACTTATGTAATGTTTTTGTTTTGTGTCGTTATTTATCATATTGCAAAAATGCTATATTGCATAGATGGAAAATTATATATTAGTTATTTTTTTTACTTTCAAAAAATCTATTAACAAGTTCAACAACAAGTTTGTGCAACTTTTGAAAAATCACTCAGTGCGAATGAAGATTCGTAAACATTTTAAACTGCAATTTCGAGTCCCAAAAGGCTCAAGAAACGATTTTGTATTTGTAGATTGAGGGAAAAAATCAAAATGAAGGTATAGTTCCTCAAAATAATAAGGTTACTTAAATTAACGTTTTATTGGAATAGTATGAATTAATGTTATCTGAATTCATTAAAAAGAAACGTTTTATCACTTTTCTTTTAAGTTATTGACACTTTTGGCTAGTTAAAAAAAATCCCGGGTCCCGGGAATTCCCGGGACATGGCAAAACTCAACTCTCGATTCCCGGGAAATTGAAAATCTCGAGAGTCGTCACCCTCTACGTGGGAGGTTCGGCACGGAAAGGTTGAACGTGGAAGTTTCAACATTTGATTGGTTTACTTTCCACGAGGTTGGCAATTTCGAGCAAAACTTCAAATCGTTGCATCAGAATTTTCAAATATCGCCAGTGATAGGAAAGAAATCCTATCATTTTGCAAGATTTCATAAACTCACACTTTCCACGTTCATCATCCGGCTTAATCCGGGAAAAGTTTGAGCCACGCATTTCTTTCTCCACGAGCAGCAGGATTGAATGAGCCAATCACGGCAGTGATTTATGTAATGGACCACATTGATGTTGCTGAAGGATGCTAAGAATCCGCTTTTTGTTGAGAGTTTTGCCTGGTGACGTTCAGCTCACGAGTGTAATATAATGTGATTTATTCGGAGAGTTGTCTCTCTACAAACTAGTGATTCATATTAAACTCGATTGAACATTTGTTGTGAAGTTCCAACAGTATAATAATGAATGCGATTTTCCACCAAAAATTTAATAAAATTCAAATGGTTGAAAACAGAATACACCTACAGGAAAATAATTCTGCAGAAACTGTCATTCAATTACAGTTTTCGTAGCAAAATATGCATGACAATAACAATCAACAATGAATTCCTTGGAGATGGAGCCACACGTTGCCGTCGTTTCCGGGCTATTTGCCAAGATGGTTTCCGATGTTGATATATATCACACATTTATTTTATATTTATATACTTGTGTTGATAGAAATCACAACTTCTATGCTATGTAAAATTGCAAAAGATTGATTTTTTTACTTGCATCTCAATATTCTTGTTTGTAAAATCTGGTAGGAACAGGTTTAAATCTTTTTGATATATCGTTAGCTTAGGTAGAAATTCATAAAGCAAAGCAACGCTTACGCACAACAGTAAAAGAGGCCTCTTCTATGCATTTATTTTTTTTTTTCTTTTTTTAATGTGGGTGTTAGGTTAGGATTTGGTATTTTGATAAATGAGTTTTTTTGCAAGGAACTCAGAATAGGTAACTTTAGGTTGTTTAATGGTTCCAGACTCCATCTATGTGTAAGCGAGTTAAGTAATGCTATCAGAATCTCTGATTTCAATTTATGTGGTCTAATAATAACCATTCAGAATTGTCAAAAAATCCATAGAGTCTCGATCAATCAATAATGAAATGATATCGGACAAAATTCGTTAATCTGTTGAACTAACGGTTTTCGGATTATGGTTGTATCGACCATTGTTGCGAATCGAGGATCTACTGGAGTTTTGACGATCAAATGGAGCCTAATATTTCAAAGGGACACATGGGTTTTTTAACAGGAGTGTATCTCTTTCACTCAAATGACAGTTTACATAAAGTATGATAGGGATACACGTCGTCGGATACACTCTTGTTTGCAAAGCTTATGTGCCCTAATGAAATGTAAGGCATGCAATAGTCGTGTTTAGCTTGTAAAATATGAACGTTTCAATAATGTTTATTGTTTTTGGAAGCAGCAAAACAGGTTTAAAAACTAGGTAAAGGAATGTTTGGATTTGTAATTAAAATTTCGAGGATTTGAGATTCAAGTTATTTTCAGACAGTTTAGTTGAGGTTGTTGATTCAAGTTAGTTAGCTTTCTTGAAAATGAATAATTGGGCATACATGATTAGTTAAATTGGTTTAATTAGTTAAAGTGTACTATTTCATTGTCAGATCTGCTTCTAGTTGTAATGTACGACAGACAAGACTACTGACGGACGCGACAGAAAGGAAGCCAGAATAAAGGCCTCAAGATTTATGTTCATGTGACAAGTTAGTTTTCATCTTTTATTTTCCAGTAAATATATTTGATTTTCTTTAAATTTGAAATACATTATAGGTTCCCTTTGTATAAATTTCAAATTAGTATTTTATTGAATCATTATTTCATATTTCCTTTATTCAGTTTTAAAGTTAGATTTACGTAACTGCTCAAGTCATCCAAGTTCTTACTACTCACACCTACACTAATTTTCTTTCACCTTCCCCCTCCCGATCCCCTATATCTTTCGGTGGTGTTCATTTTGTATGCAATACTAGTTCGGCCACTACCCTTTTTTCAACAAGAAACCGGACTTGGACTGACTTGAGGCCGCGTCCCCCACCTTGCTCCGTAAAACGAAAACGAAAACGAAAACGAAAACGAAACGAATAACAATCAACAATAAATTGTTAACTTAACAATTTTTCGCGTGTCTAAACTTGACAGAATCCAAGGCATAAATATTTATGACACTCAAAATAGTGTACCGACTTTTAAACGTTAAAAACATAAGCCCAACAAAGCGTTTCAAGTGACAGGCTGGGATTGCTCCAAATTAGCTGTTCCATTGTTTGTCAAAACACGCGCAAATGGCCCCCTTTTTTCCCGCCAAAAACGATGTTTTGTTCCTCCCAACGGGCTGGAAATAAACCTTTTAGCTGTTGGAAGAAAACTTCGTCTTGCTTCTTGCTCGCTCTCTTATTTATAGAGGTGTCGCTTATTAAATCCTTGTCACGTTCTTGGCTGCGGCTCGATATTTGGGCAATTTCTGGGGCGGGTTTTCCTCCATTACTTGGTACGTGGCGTGAATGCCGCCGCACTCTGGGAGGGAATTCCCACGAAAACAAGCCCACGAAAATCTGTTCAACGGTACACCACCGTCTGAAGGGGAAATTATAATATCAAGTGACTGGGCGAGAAACGGACGTTGATTATGTTGTCGAACAAGAAATTAAGTAGCAATTGAAGAGACTCCAGGGCGATGGAAAAAGAAAACTTTCTTCCAGGAATCGCACCAAATAGGTAATTTCAGTCCATTAAGTCGAATGGCTTTATGGTCAACGATGGCCACGATCTTTAATTTTGCCTCCGAGAGAAATGGGACTTTGCGCTCCAGTTGTTGATGGGCACATTAACTTTTCCCCGCGGAAAGTCCTCCGCGACGACGGTCGTAACTTTCAATCCGGTTGAGATTATCCAGCAAAAACTGGCTGCTACCACGCGCGCATCAGACCGGCTGGAGGAAAATTTTATCTTCCTTGGAAGCGATTTGTATGTAAATCAAGTAACAGATTGCCTTTGCTAGAGACTCGCACACGGGCAAATTTTCTTTTGAATATCAAATATTACCGGAATGAGGGTGGTGGAACCGTTACCAAATCTCGTACTCTTTCCCTCCTCCCTGCAATTGCTGATTTTTAAGCCACACTAAATAATAGACTTATCCTGCCAGCTTTGGTTGGCAGATAGTCTGCTACACTGAACGACAGCAGAAAGTCATGGGCGCGGGTTTCGTAAAAGTTGTTTTTGGAATCCCTTTAAAATCTTAAAGGGTCATGTTTAAAAACAAATCTGTACGGCGACGAAAGAAGTCCGTTTAAACTTAACACGCACAGAAAGACAAGCAAGTGCGTAATTGCTGTTAGGTAGCCCCTTATTACCAACTTATCAAAAATTTACTTTTCAAAAGGTAATAACTTCGTGGGAAAACAAATTTTAAAATATTATTTCTACTCCAACAGATCTTTTTTCTTTGTTTTTATATGTAAAGAAAACAACTAAAATTTATTCAAAGTATTGTTTTATAAACTTATTGGCTACAAAACCCTTACGTACTTGATGTTAAATTTGTCGTCCTACTCGTCACAAAAACCAGCCCTGATTGTAATTTATTGCTTTAGTTCTCCGTACATGATTCCTTTGACCTGTTCAGGCCTGATGGGCCATTAGGGTGTAATATCAAAATCGATTTTCCAGCACAGCAATTTTTCAGTTCCTTTTGGGGTCCTAAACAACTCCCCAAAGTTTGGGAACGATTGGTTTAGTCCTCACTTTGCGCAAAGCAATTAAATTTTCCATATAAATTTGTATGGGAAAAACCATTTTTTTTGGATTTTGATATTTATAAAATCCACGTTTCACGCTGTACTAAAACCAGATTCATATTCGAATGCTCTGGAAGGTGCTCTACAACTTTCCCGAAGAGAGTATGGTGCTAGCTTGTCCCTGAAAGAAGATACAGCGTCCTCAAAACTCGTCTAAAACGTGATTTTCGAGCAAAAAACACGTTTTAGACGAGTTTTGAACACGCTGTATCTTTTTTTAGGAGCAAGTTAGCACCATACTCTCTTAGGGAAAGTTATAGAGCACCTTCCAGAGCATTCGAATATGAATCCGGTTTTAGTACAGCGTGAAACGTATATTTTATAAATATCAAAATCCAAAAAAATGGTTTTTCCCATACAAATTTATATGGAAAATTGAATCGCTTTGCGCAAAGTGAGGACTAAACCAATCGTTCCGAAACTTTGGGGAGTTGTTTAGGACCCCAAAAGGAACTGAAAAATTGCTGTGCTCGCTAAATTTGGACAACTTTATTTTTTTCCATACAACCATATTACACCCTAATGGGCCATATATGACCCAAAATTCAAATTTTCTAAAACAAACCTATAATTTTCGTATGCTTAAAAGAATCATTTTGCCATCATTAACTTAATTTTTTTTCAGATCTGGCCTGAAGGGCTAAAATAGATGAAGATTGTTGGAACCATTTTTTAAATGTTTTTAAACCAAAATTATCAGCTTTTGTAAACATGTTCAAGACTAAATATGAATATTTTAACTTTTTAAATAATACTTGTTAAATTTTTAACACATCCGTTCAGGTTTTACGTTAAATTGCTGTAACTTAAAGAAAATCAATGGTGACAATAAATAAGAAACATGTAATTTGAGATTTCTTAAAAAAATTAAAGGGGGATCAAGTTACCCTTAATATTCTGAAAATGCCAGTTTCAAGAAAATAACATGCCATTTTATAATTTTCGAGAGTATTCTTTGTCATTCTGAGCATGTCATGTCTACGTGGTTTATGGATGGTCCCTCCCTAAAAATGATCCAACGCACAGTCAAAAGCCACCTTAGATGAGGACAGTTCATGAACCAAGTCCCGATCGGTCCCCTGGATTTTTGTCAATACAAACTGTTAAAATGAGACGGGATTTTAACTCACACCTTTGGAATTATAGCTGAGTTGCTATCCTCTCGGCCATCGGTAGATTCAATGATTTAAAAATGGGGGATAAAATTATTGTCCAGGATGTTCTGCCATATTCTTGCAATTTAAACTTAAAAAACAATGTCATTAAATTTGTAAAATATTATGGCTGTTTTGTATCCCTCTTTCATGTACGCCACTGATGGAACATAATATATATTTTTTTGTAATAACACACACCCGTCCCAGATTTGAGCACCATGGTTCTCTTGAAAAATTCCAGCGCTGATATGAAGAAGACGACGTTTTGGGCTGACATAACTCCCCGATATGGAAGCATCCATCGAACATGAAGGCCATCGACGACGTCGATGATGATGATGACGACGCCGGATTAAGCTACACATTGCTCTGCTCGAAATCCACCCAACCGCACCACCACCACCCATTCAGTTATGCTCCCTCGAAACGCATCCCCCAAAAAAAAGCAAACGAACCTCCCCCGGATCCGGATCAAAACGGAAAACGATGAAGTGTACGACGATGATGAACTTTCATGAAGTAACCATAAATCAATAAAATAGCATATCACAGACAGCAAACACGAAATCGAGCGTTACACAGAGAAGACGCGATACGACGACGGCTGCTGCCTGCACTGGCACTGCTTGGGTGTGGGTTGCCTAAATTTGGGGACGCGCGTTTGTGCACTGCACGGTTGGAGGGCATCAGCTGCCACCAAGAAGGCATGTGTCACATGAAAAATCGAGATTGCAAAATGGGTTCCACAAATAACGCATAAAATGGAAACATAACTTTACATCCCGACATCCGGAGAGGGGCGAAGCTGACGAGCAAAGTCGTTGTTTGTGGTGGTGATGCGAGGGTTGCATATAGATCAAGGAGAGTTGGTGGCAGCAACGACGAAGTAATATTTGATGTATTTACGTGCGATGTGGTGTGCTGCATCGCTATCGCAAGGTGCATTTTTGCGAAGGGGATCTTTTTTAAGAAGAACTTGAATGGTTTGTGTTGTGGGTACACTTTAACTTTGTCATTAAGTTGAGGATTTCTTTTTCATTTGAAAAAAAAAAAAACTGGAGAATTTTGTTGGCTAAGTTCAGATACAAGTTTTGCGTTAGGATATTTATTGCGATCGCATTTTGTTTTTCTGAAGTCTTAAGTTCTGAATCAAAGTTACTGAAATCGAGCGAGAAATTTAGCTACAAAAACGGCAAGTAGGATCCAGGGCATTTCATAAAATACGTGACATTGTATCTTTGAGGGTCCCGAGGCAAGACAACTGCTTGGCATGATGGCTCCAAAAGATATGCACTTATACATCCCGGGGATCCCGACGTTTATTCGTAGATTTTGAAATGTACTGCTGTTTGAACATTCAAGCTCAAACTCGATCCACTTTAACAAATCATCATTGCGGTTAACTTTATGAAACTAGAGAATCCGGCAACCAACTTCAACAAAATTTAAGAGCGAGTTTTTCACCGATGTGAAACAGGTCGTATCGAGGTGCTCCGATTTGGATGAAACCTGGACTATAAGCCTACGGTATTAACTTTTTGGCCAATCGCAGTTTTTCTCATAGCTTCACGATTTTTCTAGAACAAACATTTTACAACATTAGTTTTTGCCCTGTAGGCCTCCATAGCGGCACTTTTTGGTCTCAATTTTGACATATTCGGAATCCTCAGAAAATTTTACATTAGATTGAGGTGTTGGAATTTTGAATTTGATTGGAAAAAATGCCATTTAGAATTAATTAAAATATTATTTAGCATTTTGTCGGATTAGGAGTGAAACAAGTTTTCGCCTACTTGATACAGCATTTGACGTATTGATCATAGGGTAAATAAGATCTATTTCTTTTTTCAAAAATGTTTTATTTAATTATTTTTTAAAATCAAAATTACAACTCCAATACTTCTAACTTACGTGAAATTGTCCGAGGATTCCGAATATGAAAAAATGGAGACCAAAAAGTGCCGCTATGGAAGCCTACAAGGCAAAGACTAACGTTGTAAAATGTTTGTTCTAGAAAAATCATAAAACTATGAGAAAAACTGCGATTGGCCAAAAAGTTAATACCGTAGGCTTATAGTCCATGAAATTCCCTAACTTTTGACCTATGGGAGTATGAGTGTTAGAGGCTGTTGCAAAAAGTTATTAAGGTTTTAAAAAAATCCATTTAACAGTAATTTGCAAAAGCTATGAGAAAAAGTCAAACCAATCCTGGATGTCTAGAGCACATTTTGAAGGGCTTCAAAATACCATTAGAATGCATCTAAGAGAGTTGGAATTGATGAAGTTTTACGGAAATGCAAGCAATTTTAAGATTTTTCTTGTGTTTTGGACCTCAAATTTCAATGCCCGTTTAAACCCACTTCCCTTTGTCGTAGAGGGCTTATATTTGACATGAGTTCATCTCATGTATAGACAAACAAACCTTAAAAGTTTCATCCAAATCGGAGCACCTCGATACGACCTCTAGAACAAACCGAGCAGAATCTACAAATACTGCCTCTTAAGGGCAATGCACAGAATGGCCACCAAACAAATCGTGTTTGTTGCCCAATTGCTTTGCGTGCTCTATTTTTTGTTTCAGGGTAAAAATTTAAAGGCGTTTTTTTAGGATATCAACAAGTGACGTGCACAAGATAACACATCACTTCGCAATATTAGTTTTGACTAGAAGTATGCTAGAGAATCATCAAATCATCAAATTTACATTCGGCCTCGAATCAAACAATTTAGAGAGAAATATTATTTCAATGCAGATGATTGTTCTGTATTATGTTTTACGTGATCGAATTCATTTTAATCTGACGACTTATCATGAAGCTTTTCGTCACTTTTTTATTCTCCTTAAGCACCCTTATCCAGGTGTCTTTTCCTGATGAGCATGCGAGTGAAAAGTGCGAACGTAAAATCCGGGAAATCCAGAACCAGAACCCAATTTTGCATTGCTAAAATTCCTCACGCTTTCCCTCACGCACCAACCAATGGAAAAAGAAGAAACAGAGGTAGTGCGAGCCAAATTCCACCTGACCTCGCTGCCTTCTCGTGGCCGTGGGGCTGTGACATGCTTTGGAATTCTAATAAATTCACGCCGTGTGTGACTTGTAGGCTCTGCACACATTTCACAACGCGCATCGTTAGGAACGTGCCAGCCAGCAAGTCAGGGAAGATTCGTGAAAGGTAGATCTGCATGGAAATGATGATGGCGATGGTTGTAGGAGGGACACGTGTAGAGTAGCAAAGTCTGCAAAGTCTCCCATGATGGATGAGTAACTAAGTTCGAGACATTCTGACGGACTGGTTCCGGGCAAGATGGTACCACCGTGTGTGTATGTGTGATGCTTTTCCTAAATACCCTCACGCATGCTGATGACTATGCTGGTGATGCTGGTGCGTGTGCGGGAATTGTTAGAATCCCTCGTCACACGAACACACATGCTGTTTATGTGGTTAGAGGGAGTAGAGTCTCTAAAATAAATATAAAAAAATGTTTTCATAGCCCAATGGTATTTTTAAAAAAAGAAAATGCATGGTTAAATTTTTCCTTAAATCATTAAATTGAGAGAAATTTTTCAACTAAAATTATGAAACTCGTGCCATCTCAGCAAAGATGATAAGTAGAGGATTAAAATTCTCTCAAGACAACCTAGATTCAAATCATTTTTTTAAAATCGTGTACACGCGTTATGGTCCTAGATTTCTATGAAGTTGTAACCCAACCACCTCTAATATGCAAATTTCACAGTTTGAACCAAAAGTGAATTGATTCCAAGACTCGACTGTTGGCGATGGTGCGGTGTGGTTGTTACTGTTGACGCATCGGTTGGTGATCATTCCAAATGGAAGCTCATGTGACAGCCTGTGAGATTGTAATGTGAGTGCTATGTGAATGCCAACTAGTTTTTTCTACGATTTGTTACATGAAATGCGTGATACGAGAATGATTTTTTTTAACAAATAAAAATATCAATTTGATAATCATGGCCAAATTGAGCAGTCTGGAAATTCTTTTTTGTTAACCCTACGTTGCCAAAATTGAAAAAAATATTAATGTGATTTATCTGCTTAACTTTGAAGTCTTCTGAAGTAACGGCAACTTTTTGAATAGCCTGTGGTTGTGAAATCTACGCTGATGAATTGACATAAAGTTTCCGATACAAATATACAAATTTTGAAATCAACCTTGTGTCCTTATAATGTGCTTTTGATTATTAATTTTGTTTTATTGTTTCCGGAGGAAGAAAATAATCTGAATTATTGTCTGCGATGACTAAAAATCCAACACAATAGAGAATGAAAACATCAAATTTTAACAACTTCCAAAAACACTCCACTAATTGAATAGTTTTCAATTTGTGCCGAAACCGCTTATTCAAACAACCCTGTTGATGTAGAACATGCAACATCACTCCACGCGCTAGCGTCCCTATTCATTAAAGCAAAACAATAGAAACTTAATTTCCGTTTCCTGTCATTATCCATGGCGATAATTAGTTTTATCATGTGCATCCAATATAAACCACCCACTATCGAGTATAAACTATGTTTCATACGGCCTGAAAATAATATAAATAGAGCATAGGGGAGATTAGTTAATTCGAATTTGGAACACCTCTCAGGTTTTCCCGAACTATCTGTGATAACAAAAAATAAGCAATTCACTCTAACGAGATATTGGTGCTTCAGGTTATAAAAATTACGATATTGTGAATTGATTAGGCTGGTACAAATATTTTTAAAAGTTTTTGTCACCCCCCCCCCCCCTTCAAAATTGGCCCGAAAAATCAGGGGGCAAAAAAAATATTTTTACAATAAACTTCAAAATTTCAATGAAAATTCAAGTGCAACCAACTGAAATCAAATTAAAATACATTCTTCTGCATTTAATATCATTTTTAGCATGTTTGGGTTTATTAAAAAATCTTAAGATTTTTTGAAAATATTCGATGCAAAATCTTTTTTTTCGATACAATTTTTGTTTTTGTCAGGTCTTAGATTTTTTGAAAACTAATGATTGCAAAACAACTGAACTAGTGTAAAATGCATTTTAAAACACTTTTTTCATTTAATTGTGAAGACTATGGCTTGTTATTTAAATTTTTATATTTTTTTGCCCCCCCCTTGACCTCGGTCAGGGCCGAGGGACAAAAACTTTTTTAAATATTTGCATCGGCCTTATTTACTAATAAAAACTAATTGAAAATTGATATTGGTGCTTCATTAGTCAGCAAAAACTACTACATTGTGCTTCGACCACGTTCGGCATTCGCTTCAATAGTGGAAAAGCTTCAATAATTTGCATTGGTAATGTGAGCTCTTTTGTGATAGTTTTTCACGTCCTGTTTACCAAATTTATTTCAGTTTGGACGTGGAACACTCTCCTCGTTTCATTATATGATAGATAGATTAACGACCGGCTCTCATCAGCGGATATCCGCTTTAGATTGTTAGGTTTTTCCGTCTTGTTGGCATTGATTTATGCATGGTTTTGTTTAGAATTGTTTGTGCATTCTATTGTTTCCGCTTTGACGCGTGTTTCCGTTTTCTTATTGTTAGGGGAAATAATCACCAAAGCTGACTTTCAAACAAACAGCGACCTCATTCAAATCAGTTTATTTTTTCAAATCTGAAACTAAAGCTCTATTTCATTGTGCGAGCAAATCTTGACTATCTGTGAATTACATTAGCATATTCGATAAACCTAAGAGGTCGAAACAATCCAAAGGTTCCTAACCTCGTGGTTGTGGTTGTGAAAGGTTGTGAAAACGAGAACTAGAAGGTAAAAGATTCTTGGAACATCAACCTGTCATTCACCAGTTCGATACACGCACACTTATGGCTGTTTCATTCCCATATACCTGTGGGTGCGTGTTTAGACCATTGAGACTCGATTATAAGATTCCTTTCATCGGTGATGGAAAAGGTTTGCAGACTGTCAGAGTCTTAAGAACAATATCACTTTGAGACTTAAAGAGAGACGGCTGAATTTTGTGCTATTCCAATACAGGATTACATCGGTCTACAAAATTATTAATATATTTCGTATTTCTTATTACACATTCTGAAAATTATTTAAACATTTTCTAATCTGATACGATAATTGTTGATTAATTGAGTATTAATTGAAAATCGTGCAAATTCTAATTTTATTTTCGTACCAGTCTTTTTTTTTCAATTTAGGCAGATGTTTATTAAGGTGAAAACTAGAAAAAATAACGACAAATTCCACAAGCTAAAATATGTTTTTGGATTATTTTAAGCCTTTTTGCCTTTAAACCTTTTTCCCAACCATTGATAGTCGAGCTTGAATTTGGTGAAATAAATGTTTCTAACAATGCTAAGTGAATAAATATTCAGCTTGCTAAGCAGGGTTTTATAACATTTCCATATATTTTTGGTACTGAATGTTTTTACAATGATATGTCAATATTGAGATGGCATTTTCTGATCGATTCGTGCTTGTTGTTGTTTTATATTATAACTACCTATGTTCCCAAAAGCTGAATTTTCAGCATTTAGAATTTTATTTACTCATAACTTTATGCAACTTTCAAGCCATAACGGAAAATAGACAAAACAGATGATGCCAAGTATTTTTCATTTTGTAAGAAAATGAAATCTTGCTAAACAAATATGTTTCGATTGTACTAAGGTTTCAAAGGAACTTCTGAAGATCGAACCACAAAAAAATGTTGGAGCATGTTTTGGGGCATATTTCGCTTCTGCCTCTGTACTCTCTTGTGCTAAATAAATAGAAATCCCAGCAAGCTCAGTACAAGAGAACACAAAAGGCATCGATTTGAGCTGGACGATGCAAAATAAGACAACGTAACACTTTTTCTTGATTCGAATATTTGAAATAAAAGAGACTTGACTATACTATATTTTTAATCTAAATTTGAATTTGTAGACAATTTTCAGACGTACGATGCCATCCACAACTAAGCATTTTTACGTGGAATTTTCGAATGCCATGAGAGTTTTTTTTACTTTGGCTTTTTGTGAGGTATTCTTTTGAAAGCGCCTCCAACAAAACAATTTCATTCAGTATCAATTTGAGTATACATTTTTGAGCCAAACTCATGAGTTACCTACAATCACTTGGCTTAGAAAAGCTATGATGCTTAGAATAGATAAGTTGTGTGGAAAAAGTACGTAGCTTAGTGCGGTTATCTACAATCAACTTAGACAACTGGCAGGACGGTTATACGTTGCTATGCAGTTGTGTATTTACCTTAGATATAGAAACGTAGATTTTGACCAGTTCCGGATTGCTGATTTCGTCAAAGAAGGCCAAAAATACATCTAATATATTAGACGTTCAGAGCAGTAAGTATCCAATCGATAGCTGATTGTGAATCGAAATCGCTCACGATCCAATTCGGTTTGACAGTTAATGAGATCATTTTTCATTGGAGTGTTACAAAATCAACATTCCAAAAGGACATGTATTTAACTTTTATTGAATTTGATTTTACACGTGTGTTGGGAGGTAATATTTTTGATCTTGCATTATCATTTATTAGCAAAATGTACTTTTTTGCAATTCCGTCGTGAAATTACTTACTTTTCCTGTCATTCTTGAACGACGAAATAGCCTACTTTTCTGTACCAAAAATAACAGAATCGAATAGCAACACTTTTCAAAATAAATGCTGAAAAGTTCTACTTTTCAGCACTGAAATGGGTGCTGAAAAGTTGAACTTTTCAGCACTTGTATCGAAAAGTAACACTTTTCAATTTTTTTTTGATTCAAACGATTTATTGACAAAATACATGAAAATTTGACATAAAATTTCACTCAATGGGTGTTTTTCGGAATTGCAAAAAATGTTGTATGGAACTTGTTGCAAAACTTGATTTTTTCAGCACTCTTCGTATTTATCCAACTCGGTGAACCACGTTGGATAAATGTACGACTCGTGCTGAAAAAATCCTCTTTTTGCAACTTGTTGCATAAACTACTATTTTCTGATTGATTCTTTCAACAGATTATTCATAAGTTGCACATTTTAGTGAGCAATAAATAATGTTTGTGTCACCTTGTGTACTTTTGGTACCAGGACAAATCTTTCTCCCTTCTCTTTTCTGTCCATGTTGAACATTCCCGTCATTTCCATACATTCTCACAAATCCCTCCACCCCCTGACCGTCGTGACATGTCACTCCGGGGAAGCGGCTGCAAAATGAGCAATAAAACTAAATGTACTCCACTAAATTCCCCGGGATTCGTCCTTTTGTCCCAGGGACACCCGGGGAAACAATGCTGAGAGGTGATTTAAGAGGGCAATTTGATAGTATTCAACAGGCATTCGATCGATTATTCAAATCGAATAAAGCGTGTTCAATTGCCGGTCGCAACCTTCCTTCCGCATTTTTGGTCCAGTTTTGTCCCGAGATCTTTACCGTATGGTCGTCCGGTTTGGTCCTTTTGAAGAGAGAGAGAGAGAGAGGGAAAGTCCTTCCCTGCTGTGACCACCTCCAACCAGCTCTGGCATTGGTATGTGGAAGCTTTTATTGACTCAGTCGGGGGTGCGCCACTTTGCTTCAGCTCAGTGGCTCTGGAATCTCGCTCGTTCGCTGCTCTTGAGCTGTTGCTATTTTGTTTCCGCTCTTTTGAAAAAAAGCTCTTCAACTCAATGCTGGGATGAAGTGAGTTTTCCGGTTCCGGAAGGTTGACATCGTCCCCGGGAGACCAAGTCTGGGGCATGGAGTTCGAGGGAATGTGTGTGTGTGTCTGTGGAAGGAAAGGACCGATCTGTTCAATCAGAAAATGTAAAATTTATTTCACTCTGAATCCACCACTAACAAGCAATCGCATGATTGAACGATTGTGGAATTATTGGAGCAAGAATGAATGCATTCCCTTGATATGTCTCAGTGAATTGGAGTGGTTAGTTGGGTTGGCAGACTATGAACTACTCAATGGAGACGGAGTCTATTTGGAAATCTAGACGAAGTACTTTGCATTTTAGACTCAAATCACTTTTTTTCTAATATGACGATCACGGAACTTGGTTAAATTAGCAATCAGCCCAAATACTTATTGAGAAAAGTCAAATGAGCAATTCTCTACAAAACCGGCCGATTTCGACCATTTTTATTTTTTGTATTTTTTGATTTGGCTCAAACTTTGTGGGGGCCTTCCCTATGACCAAAGAAGCCATTTTGCATCATTAGTTTGTCCATATAAATTTCCTTACAAATTTGGCAGCTGTTCATACAAAAATGGTACGTAAATATTCGAAAATCTGTAACTTTTGAAGGAATTTTTTGATCAATTTGGTGTCTTCAGCAAAGTTGTAGGTATTGTTGAGGACTTTTGAGAAAAAAATAGGTACACGGAAAAAAAAATTTCCCGATTTTTTTATTAACTTTTTTTTCACAAAAACTCAAATTCCCAAAATACGTATTTTTTGATTTTCGAGATTTTTTGATATGTTTTAGGGGACAAAAATCCGCAACTTTTGAGCTATAGAGAAACATGGTCAAAAAATTTGCCGCCGAGTTATGATTTTTTGAAAAACTGGTGATTTTTGGAAAAAATCGAAATTTCATACATAAAATTTTTTTGACCAAATTTTTTTTATGCAAAATTGAATTTGCAATCGAAAAGTACTTTACAGATTTTTTGATAAAGGGCTCCGTTTTCAAGATATAGCCACCGAAAATTTGATTTTAGCGAAATATTTGCAGTTTTTCAATTTTTAAAAATAGTGACCATGAGTGACCATATCTAAAAATATTTTTTTTGAAAAGTTCAGAAAATTTGCTATAAAATTGTCTAAGAGACATTGAAGATTGGACCTCTGGTTGTTGAGATACAGCGGCTTAAAGAAAAAGAAACACGAAAATTGAAGTTTTCTAAGTCTCACCCAAACAGCCCACCATTTTCTAATGACGATATCTCAGTAATTAATGGTCCGATTTTCAATGTTAATACATAAAACATTCGTGAAATTTTCCGATCTTTTCGAAAAAAATATTTTGAAAAAAATTAAATCAAGACTAACATTTTAAAAGGGCCAAACTTTGAATATTATGCCCATTAAAAATGCTAGTATTGATTAAATTTTTTTCAAAATATTTTTTTCGAAAAGATCGGAAAATTTCACGAATGTTTCATGTATTAACATTGAAAATCGGACCATTCATTGCTGAGATATCGTCATTAGAAAATGGTGGGCTGTTTGGGTGAGACTTAGAAAACTTCAATTTTCGTGTTTCTTTTTCTTTAAGCCGCTGTATCTCAACAACCAGAGGTCCAATCTTCAATGTCTCTTAGACAATTTTATAGCAAATTTTCTGAACTTTTCAAAAAAAATATTTCTAGAAATGGTCACTCATGGTCACTATTTTTAAAAATTGAAAAACTGCAAATATTTCGCTAAAATCAAAATTTCGGTGGCTATATCTTGGAAACGGAGCCCTTTATCAAAAAATCTGTAAAGTACTTTTCGATTGCAAATTCAATTTTGCATAAAAAAATTTGGTCAAAAAAATTTTATGTATGAAATTTCAATTTTTTCCAAAAATCACCAGTTTTTCAAAAAATCATAACTCGGCGGCAGATTTTTTGACCATGTTTCTCTATAGCTCAAAAGTTGCGGATTTTTGTCCCCTAAATCATATAAAAAAATCTCGAAAATCAAAAAATACGTATTTTGGGAATTTGAGTTTTTGTGAAAAAAAAGTTAATAAAAAAATCGGGAAATTTTTTTTTCCGTGTACCTATTTTTTTCTCAAAAGTCCTCAACAATACCTACAACTTTGCCGAAGACACCAAATTGATCAAAAAATTCCTTCAAAAGTTACAGATTTTCGAATATTTACGTACCATTTTTGTATGAACAGCTGCCAAATTTGTATGGAAATTTATATGGACAAACTAATGATGCAAAATGGCTTCTTTGGTCATAGGGAAGGCCCCCACAAAGTTTGAGCCAAATCAAAAAATACAAATAAAATCCATTTCCGGTTTTGGTAGAGAATTGCTCAAATGTCACATTTTGAAGTGCTTCAAATGACCTTCCAAACTGCTTTCAAATTTAACTAAGAAAATTTGATTTCATCAAGTTCATTAAGTTCATGTTTTTGGACCGCAAACTTCAATGCCCCTTTTAACCCAATTTCCTTTTTTGTTGGGGCGATACGACCTCTAGAACAAACCGAGCAAAATCTACAAATAATACTTGAAGCCCATTAGTGGGATAAGTGAATACTTTCATAGACAAGCCATACATACAGGCATACAGATGATGATGATATGTATGTATGATGAATTTACCTTATATCAAGTTTTATATTCTACTAAATTGCACTTTTATCTTTCGGCTCCTTTTTTCATTTAGCGAAACACAGTACCCATTAATACAGGTAGTTCATATTTGTTCGGAATTTGAAAATATTTAAATACTTATCATAAAAAAATCTTCAAGATTGATGCAGAACAAAAAAATCATATAAATTAGTTCAAGGTTCTTAAATTTTGCTACATTCATTTTTTGTATTCCCTCTAATAAAGCGACGATATTTTTTCTAGGGTGCAATGCACCATTAACACCAAAAGCTGGAGTCAAATATAAATTGAATAATAATGAATTCAATTTGGGTAGCACACGTGACTGCTCAAGACTCTCACTTACAATAGCACCGCATTGTTGGGTTTAAAATCGCACTGAACGGTAATTCGCAACGAAAGAACTCTCACTGACTTGACCCCACCCACAAAATCCACCCATTCACTTACATTCGAGGAAACTACTTTTGTTTCCATTTCTTTAGCTTCAATCTAACGAACTGCTGATTGAAATTTACAAAATTGCTCCCGTTTTATCGTCTTTGCCAAAGTATCTGCAAAATAACAGATAAAAACTCATTCTTCCGCAGAAAGTTCGATCTTTGTCTTTCGCATAGCGCACCAGCAGTTACCTCTCTCCCAACCCCGCGGGGGTCATGTGCCCCTTCTGGATGGATCTTTCCGTAATCCCGTGTCTATGTGTGTGTGCGATTGGGAATGGTTGTTTCGTGGATGCTCCCAAGAACAGCAGCAGCAGTCAGTTTTACTCAAGAAGGGCATTCCATAAAATCAATTTTACCCCGGTTTTATTCGGGGCGGCTAGGGTGACAGTAAAAAAATATTGAAAAATTAACGCCTTTCCTTTAAAAACGTACAGATAAGGATTTTTCGATATTTGTTTATTCAACTCGAATCACTTTGTGTTCTTCGCACACTGCTAAAAGTTGAACCCACGTGCCATCTTCGAAGGAATACGGGCATCAGCAGCAGCAGCAGCTATATTCTTATTTCTTAGCCTCTTTATCCCCATTCCGGATCGGAAAGGGGGGAAGCTTCCCCAAATGTGTCTCGGCCATTTGCTGTGCGCGTTGCAAAAGTTTATCCGTAAAAATAAAGTTTAATAGAAGAGCAGCAGCTCAGACAACGTAATGATGAAGATTGCCAGAAAATGTTTGCGTAAATAGGGGGGAAATGCCTATATTCCGGCCGCGGAAGCCAATGGAGCAGGACATGCCACATTTTAGCTGGTTCCTGTTCCGGTGGGGGGAGCGAAAGAGGGGTTTTAGTGCGTTATGCAGTTTGATCTTGCACGGCTGGTTACCCTTTGTCGGTTATCGTCCTGCGCTTGGGAGTTTCAACCTTATTGCTGTTATCTTGTTTATGATGTACTAATTCATTTGATTTTTTATATCTTTATTTTCAGAAAAGGAACATCTTCCTGAATCGGAGTTTGTTGAAGATGCGGAAAATTACGACGATGATGAAGAGGAAGGTAAACGAAATTTTCATCGGTGCCTGTTATAATTTGAATGTTAGAACAAAATACCTTTTTTTGAAAACAAAACATACTGTCCCTTAAAGATTATTTCATGGAAGATTCTTAATGTTTTCCCATTTCAGATGAACAACAAATTACTGAAACTGATTTTAAATTTGACGATTTTGCAGCCAGGTATGTAAAGCTACAGACTTCGAATTTTTCACTGCATTCGGTAGTTGAAGAATCGGTACAGTTTATATCGGTAAACATTCTTTCAAAATGAACAAAATTTTACCGAATATCGGTTGTGTGATGAACAATAATGAACTTTTTTACCGATCTTCAGCAAGTTTTTTTTTCGAATTTGTCAGTTTACAAAACTGTTCTGCAGTTGAAAATTCGGTAAACTTTACCGATTGCGATAAAAAAATCTACTCAGTAAAAAAATGGTATTACTATATCTTAAAATGAGTACATCTTTTATGTCAGGTTTAATTTTACCTCTGATAATGTGTAAATACGCAATGCAAAAATACTTGCAATCCTAAAAATAACAACAAACTGGGTTATAATCATATCCAGCTTACAAAGTCTGCCCCCCAACTCGTACGGCCATCTCGAGGTTCCCCGGAATCGGTTCCGGGTTGGCCAGTGGGCACAAAGCATTCCCGAAGACCAGTTTGTAGTTGGTGCTTCAAAACCATGAATTTTGATCAGTAGCGTGACCAGGCTCTGAACCCCCTGAGGAGGGGGGGGGGGCACACGCATGGAAAAAAATGATTACGGTGTTGGTGAATGACCCCTCGGACAAATTTATAACACCACCACTGAAAACTTCATTTTTTTCCACTCTCTCTCTCTCTCTCTCTCTCTCTCTCTCTCTCTCTCTCTCTCTCTCTCTCTCTCTTTCTCTCCCTCTAAGGTGTTAAGCTTCCTTCTTTTAAGTTAACGAGATACAGCCATAAAACTGATAATAAATTCACAATTTTAAAATATTTGTGGATTTTGGCAAGGCTGGATGTAGCGAATGATCATTTACTTTGAATATCTGGCAATCCTAGGTAGAATTTATACAAGTTTTACTAGCAGGATGTTATAAAAATTCTTGAAAATGGCATCTAAAAAAACTGTTACGAAATATTGCGAAGATTTACAACTAGTGAGTCTACTATTATTATCTCTTGTTTCTGCAACAATTTTGGAAATCAATCTTTCCATTCAAAAAACTATGTGGAAGATCTGGTAACACTGTTTGAAGTTACGGTGGTGGTTACCGGGATCCGCGGTGCAGGGGTAAGCGTGGTTGCCTCTCACCCAGTCGGCCTGGGTTCGATCCCAGAAGGTCCCGGTTGCACTTTCGAGACGAGATTTGTCTGATCAAGCCTTCCATCGGACGGGGAAGTAAATGTTGGTCCCGGTCTAACCTAGAGGTTAGGTCGATAGCTCAGTCCAGGTGTAGGAGTCGTCTTCCTGGGACCTGTCTCGGTGGAGTCGCTGGTAGGCAGTTGGACTTACAATCCAAAGGTCGTCAGTTCGAATCCCGGGGTGGATGGAAGCTTAGGTGTAAACGAGGTTTGCAATTGCCTCAACAATCAAACCTTCAGACACCTAGTTTCGAGTAGGAATCTCGCAATCGAGAACGCCAAGGCAATGCTGTAGAGCAAATAATTTGATTTGATTTTGATTTGATTTTTGTTTGAAGTTACGAGTGAATTTATTAGGATTACATACACAGCAAAAAATGTAATGGTGACAACGCATGCAAAAGCATGTTATTAACACATCAAAGTTAACTTATTTGTTTGACTTTTCACGCTTTAAAAAATATCCAACTATGCAAGGTTTAGTTGAATTTTATGCATGTTTTTAGATAGGAAATATCACATTAGTAAATCAACTATTTGTGCAATCTATGATATGAAATGCACGTTTTTTTTTTGAAAGTTTAAAAAAATAGGTGTGCATACACTAGAAAATTTCTCAATATCTAAAAAAACATGATTTCGATCCGAAACAAAAAAAAAATCACATTCGTCAGCTGTGTGCTATCTTGTGACATAGACCATTCGAGAAAATCGATTTTTAAAGTTTGATGATAAATATTTTCAAAACTATGAATGGTAGAGCCAAACTGTTTGAAGCAATCGGTTCGTATAGAATCGCTTAACAAACGCTCCAAGTTTCAACTAATTTGGTTACACCAGTTAAAAGATACAGTAAATTATGTAATCAAAAATCTGAAAAGCACGTGTCACAAGTGTGTTTCGAAAGTAAAATTGTACTACGTGTCACAAGTGTGCACAGAATTTCCAGACAAACTAAAATAGACTTAGATCAATGGTTTAACCAACTTAATCAGTATATTTTCAAAAGCAAAAGATTGCATTGCCTTCAGAAAATGTGTATCAACATAAATTTGTGAAAAAAAAGAAAAAAAAACCAACATTTTCGAACAACATGTATGACGTGTCACAAGTATGCACGATCATTTTGATGATAAATTGGTCTATGTCACAAGTGTGTATTGTGATATCCGGGAAACGGAAGCGAGTTTCGAAAATCGGGTTAAAGCATCTTGTAGTGTTTGTTAAGTATAGCAAAACGACATCATTAACTCATTTTCGACCAAAATGGTCTATGTCACAAGATAGCACAAAGCTGACGAGTTGCAAAATGAAAACCTGTGCACATGTACCTGTACGATAAAATTCCTGCAGCACTTGCAGCTCTTTCCACGATATTAAATTCAATGAGAAATTCAAACAACCATGAGCGTCAATAGCTCACTTTCCTTCAAGCAAATTTTACGCTTCATTTGACTTTGCTCCACATCTAATAAATATTCATGTAAACTGTGTTTACACAAAACTTGCATGCACTTAGCACCTGATTGAATGTTTCCGTTGTTGCGGGTGTGTTTGTGTGTCGTCAATCAAATCAAATAGAAGTGTTTTCTTCTCGTCTATCGTTATGGTCCGGATAGGTCAATAACGTCTAGAGTGCTTTTGCTTTCGACAAACACGAGCGGTGTGTGTGTCCGATAGCAGCGCAGTAGGCGTTCGATCGATTAATTGTTGCTATTCTTACATCAACCATGTGCAATCGTGTGTCAAAGTAGGCGCTCAGATTCTGTTTAAACAACGGAGAGTATGCTTCTACACGATAACTACCTTGGGACCATCCATAAACCACGTGGACACTTTTTTGGGAATCTCGAACCCCCCCCCCCCTTCGTGGACAATTGTCCATACAAAAAAAATCTTTTTTGTATGGAGCGTGGACAATAGCCATACCCCCCCCCCCCCCTAAAGTGTCCACGTGGTTTATGGATGGTCCCCTTCCAGGCAAAATGGTTTGCTAATAAACCCACTGCTGCCACGCCACTTGTTCAGAGCGATTCGCTTCAAAGGAGCTTGCGGCGGGATGGAAACTTCCTGGAATATGTGTGCAGATGTCCTGTATCCCACAAATCCGACGCCGGGTCAACTTCCGTTGCCATTGTCGCTGGTTTCCCCTGGCACTCTTCCGCTCCAATTGGTGTTTCTATTTAGTGCCAAACGGGCACACACACAGTCCTTCAGAGTCGAGTCGGTTTGTTTATTATTGCTTCCGTTTCTGATTAAGAAAACAAGCAGATTATGTGTGTATGTTTCCTCTTTCCGGTTGACGGGGGGACAGTGGCAAGTGGGAACGTCGAGGAGGGGCAACTAGGCATTAATAATCATGCACACAAGTATCAAGGCGTACAAACATACACATATGCGATAATTGGTACAGCGAGAAGCACCAACGACAACGGCGAGTCCTGTTGTGCTTACTTGAGAGTCCAGAGGAGTACGGATGTGGTGGGGACTGAATATGCCTTTGATGAACTTTTTATTTCGACATTTTTGAAGTTGATGTCAGTAAACGCTTTAGTTTAGTCAAGATATGATAGACAAGGTGAATCGACAGAATTTAATTTTAGTGAAATCTCTGCAAAATAATAAATCTTCAGCAACCAAGCGCACCCATGTTTATCTGTGGGGTAGCAAACATAAGGGGGTGCACATAGTGGCTTATAAGAGTGTGCGCATAGTTCTAACTAAATAACTGAATGCCTCACTAAATCACTGCAACGCATTCGCTGACTCACTTACTCAATCGCTCATACACTCAAGTTCTGGTTCACACACTCACTCACTAACTAACTAAGTTTCTCACTTACTCGCTCGCTCACTTAAACAGTGGTAAGAATGATTTAAAAAAAATACTACAACAAAACCTTCTCCCACGCCACTGCATGTAGGACATGTTAGGAACAAGTGAAGCGTCCACACGAAATGTTTGCACAACTGGTGTCTTCCTCGTGCCATGCTCCATAATCTTTTCATGTGTGATCGTACATCTGTAAGGATTGCAATGAAAATGCCTAAAATTGCAACTTGAACATCCGATGCTCTTCAGATGTTTTTTTATTTACTCAGTCCCAGCAAATTAATGTTTCCTTCAAAATTTCGACTTTAAGCCCTTACCAAACATAAAACTCGACATCTACATACTCCAAACGGCACAACTTGAGCAACGTTTCCCCCCATCTCCCCTTTTCCTATCTTATGTTGCTGCAAGCTTAGCGCCAATGCAATGCTGTGTTGTTGTGGCTAATGCACCAAGTACAGTATAGTTGGATGGTATGTTCGTACACTAGGTTTGCCGGTAAAGTAAGCTGCTTTGCCATAATGGAACAAGACGATGGAGACGCATGGCAGTTGGTCAACCCCAAAGCAACAGATTGTGCACTATTACATATTGCACGAGCGAGGGAGACAAGCTCTCTTGTACTTTATGCTGCTGGAGTTGTCATAAAGTTGGGATTATAAGTAGTAATGCAGCAGGGCACCATGCAAGATTAAACGCTGATGTTGAGTTTTTTTTATGTGGTGGCTTAAAAAAGTGTGGTTACTTTTTTCTGAAACCATAAAATACATATTGCACCAAAAAAACAATAAATCTGATTTGACTTCCTGAGCAAAAAAAAAACATATTTTTGCGAGTTCTAGTCCAAATATGGTTATGGAGCAGTTCTCTAGAATTTTGTGAAAAAATCCTGATTTTATCTGTGCATTTTTTTGTTTTGTATTAAACTTTGTCCATTGATTATGAACAAATAAGCCATTTTGCATCATAGTTTTTTCATAGAAGTCTCCATAAAAATTGGGAGCTGTCCATAGAAAAATGCTACGAAAACATTCAAAAATCTGTATCTGGAGAAGGAATTATCTGCTCGTTTTGGTGTCTCGGGCAAAGTTGTAGGGTATGATTAGAATTATTCCTTAAATGATCTAAAATTTAACACCAAAACTTGATTTTAACAAAGTTTACCCACCTAAATTTTTAAAAAAATATTTTTTAGTAGACAAAAAGTGGCAACTTTTGAGCTATAGGGTATACGTATGACGGACGTTTTGTTATGATTTTTTTGAAAAATAGTGTTTTTTGGAAAAGTTTAAAAAATGCAACATTTACGGAATCATACAACTTGGGGCAATATGGGTATCAAAATTCATTTAACATTTAATTCTATATCGAAGTAAGTGTGCAAAACAAATGTCGAAATAACAAGCCTTAGTTTCAACATTTGCATGGATTTATTTTTAAATGCATTTCACGCATTTTCAGTTTTTTGCAATTATTAGTTTTCAAAAAATGTAAGATTTGACGAAAGAAAAATTGTAACCAAAAAAACTTTTCGCGATAGTAAACATCGAAAATTTTCGAAAATTCAAAAGATTTTCAAATCAACCCAAACATGATAAAAATGATTCTAAACGCACATTTTAAATTGATTTTAGCTGATTGCGCTTTAATTTCCATTGAAATTTGGAAGTTTTTTGAAAATATATTTTTTTGCCCCCTGATTTTTCGGGCCAACTTTCCCTGGGGGAGACAAAAACTGGAAATAAAATTTGTACCAGCCTAAATGAAAACATGTTTGGCTCAAAAATATCATGAGTTAAAATTTAAAATAAATGTTTTTCGAAAATTAAAAATAATTTGAAACCAGTTTTTTTTTTTGAGTATAAATAGGTAATCGTATTTGCCAAAGTTTTGATGAAAATCTGATTTGAGACATTTAATCGGCTTTTTACTTAATTATTTTCACATTTACATTTATCCTTTTCCCCAGGAATCAATCTCCAAGGATAATAACTAATGCAAAGTTTTAAAAACTTCTGACTTAGTTACCAGATCTTCATTATTTTTTCACCAAGATTTTTGAGATACTTTGGCAGGGCAATTGGAGTCCTAATAAACATGAGTTTTAAATTGCATTCCATCTATATTTAAATATTTTTAATTTATTCCACTTTCTTGAAACTTCCATATGCTCATAAAATCAACTTTGGGGAACTATACCCTTTTCAGCCTATTTCTAATATCGGCCTATCAGCACTTTGATCATGACACACGTCATGACACGTCATAAAGTGTTTTTGACTTTTCCTAAGTAATAAATAGCTCAAATAAAAGTGAGCAAGCAACTCGTCATTGTTGATACATGAGCAATTCTCGCTGAAACCGTCCCACTAGATGCACATGTTCTCAAATCGTTACGGCAATGTTCTCATTCGATTCGGTGCACCGCCAACTCACACAGCAGTTGCCCCGACCCCTCTCCGATTTGCGTGAAACTTTGTCCTAAGGGGTAACTTTTGTCCCTGATCACGAATCCGAGGTCCGTTTTTTGATATCTCGTGACGGAGGGGCGGTACGACCCCTTTCATTTTTGAACATGCGAAAAAAGAGGTGTTTTTCAATAATTTGCAGCTTGAAACGGTGATGAGATAGAAATTTGGTATCAAAGGGACTTTTATGTAAAATTAGACGCCTGATTTGATGGAGTACTCAGAATTCCGAATAAACGTATTTTTCATCAAAAAAAACACTATAAAAGTTTTAAAAATTCTCCCATTTTCCGTTACTCGACTGTAAACATTTTTGGAACATGTCATTTTATGGGAAATTTAATGTACTTTTCGAATCTACATTGACCCAGAAGGGTCATTTTTTCATTTAGAACAAAAAAATTCATTTTAAAATTTCGTGTTTTTTCTAACTTTGCAGGGTTATTTTTTGGAGTGTAACAATGTTCTACAAAGTTGTAGAGCAGACAATTACAAAAATTTTGATATATAGACATAAGGGGTTTGCTTATAAACATCACAAGTTATCGCGATTTTAGGAAAAAAAAGTTTTGAAAATGATCGATCGATGACGACCAACTTTTTCAAAACTTTTTTTCGTAAAATCGCGATAACTCGTGATGTTTATAAGCAAACCCCTTATGTCTATATATCAAAATTTTGGAAATTGTCTGCTCTACAACTTTGTAGAACATTGTTACACTCTAAAAAATAACCCTGCAAAGTTAGAAAAAACACGAAATTTTAAAATGAAAAATTTTGTTCTAAATTAAAAAATGACAATGTAGATTCGAAAGGTACATTAAATTTCCCATAAAATGACATGTTCCAAAATTTTTTACAGTCGAGTAACGGAAAATGGGAGAATTTTTAAAACTTTTATAGTGTTTTTTTCGATGAAAAATACGTTTATTCGGAATTCTGAGTACGCCATCAAATCGGGCGTCTAATTTTACATAAAAGCCCCTTAGACACCAAATTTCTATCTCATCACCGTTTCAGGCTGCAAATTATTGAAAAATACCTCTTTTTTCGCATGTTCAAAAATGGAAGGGGTCGTACCGCCCCTCCGTCACGAGTTATCAAAAAACGAACCTCGGATTCGTGATCAGGGACAAAAGTTACCCCTTAGGACAAAGTTTCACGCAAATCGGAGAGGGGTCGGGGCAACTTTTCCCGATTTCGTGTGAGTTGGTAGAGAATTACCCCCATATAAACAACCAATCAGAATGTCAGCCGTTAGCCAACTGTAAATAAAAACTTGTTTTGAACAATGGATTTTTTCGAAAAAATGCCCTAATTTGGAGAAATGATATCTCCCAAAATACATTACCAAACGTCAAAAAGTTATATATCGTTGGAAAGGTAATCGCGAGGGCTTTCTATCGCACTGTGATAAACATTTAAAAAATCATGTTTTCAAGGGTAATTTTAAAGGTTTTTGGGAAACTTATCCTTAATTTTGAATTTTGACCGTGTTCGCAAGCACTTATCGTTACGGAACCATTTTCATTCGAAAGATTGGACGATTTTGCATAAAATCAACTTGAGAAAAGTAGTGTAATGAAATAGTTTTCGTACAATAATTAGCGGATGAAAGAAATTGGTCAAATTTCAGTTAAAAATAACCAAAGCTCAGACTTCAGAAATGAGCCTTATTTACAGGTAAAACAAAGCAGGATTGTATTTTACCCGAATGTACAGTTATCTGAGGCAAATCTGGACATATAGGATGAATAGGGACAGCTATTTCAACTTTGCTTTCACTCATCAGATCATATTTTTAATTTGTTTATGTAAAAACAAACATAAACAAACAAGTTTCTAAATTTTAAGCTTTTAAGTACTCTGAAAATTAATGTCCTTACTTAGACTGTAATCTCGATTCGCCACATTTCACTGAAGTAATATTTTATATACAGAATTTGTTTTGGTAAGGTCTGCTTTATTCGAATAACCTTAATCGTGCACAAAAATGTGCAAAGTTGAAATATTTTTTTTTTGATCAAGTTAAAATTTGGTGGGGCTGTTGATACCATCACAACAAGCAAAAAACTCGATTTTCGTCCAAATCGGACTACGCGCTTTTACTTGACACCACCACAAAGTTTCGCTTTTTTTTGTAAACAATGTTAAAACCTTCTTAAACCGTATGCGTTCAGAGACGAGCCAGAACTCACTAGAAAGATAATTGGACGTAGAATCAATATGTGTTGTTTTTCAATTAAAACTATTTTCAATGTATTTATATCAACATTTTTGTGCACGATTGAGGTTATTCGAATAAAGCAGACCTTACCAAAACAATTTCTGTACATAAAATATTACTTCAGTGAAATGTGGCGAATCGAGATTACAGTCTAAGTAAGGACATTAGTTTTCAGAGTACTTAAAAGCTTAAAATTTAGAAACTTGTTTGTTTATGTTTGTTTTTACATAAACAAATTAAAAATATGATCTGATGAGTGAAAGCAAAGTTGAAATAGCTGTCCCTATTCATCCTATATGTCCAGATTTGCCTCAGATAACTGTACATTCGGCTAAAATACAATCCTGCTTTGTTTTACCTGTAAATAAGGCTCATTTCTGAAGTCTGAGCTTTGGTTATTTTTAACTGAAATTTGACCAATTTCTTTCATCCGCTAATTACTATACGAAAACTATTTCATTACACTACTTTTCTCAAGTTGATTTTATGCAAAATCGTCCAATCTTTCGAATGAAAATGGTTCCGTAACGATAAGTGGTTGCGAACACGGTCAAAATTCAAAATTAAGGATAAGTTTCCCAAAAACCTTGAAAATTACTCTTGAAAACATGATTTCTAAAATGTTTATCAAAGTGCGATAGAAAGCCCTCGCGATTACCTTTCCAACGATATATATCTTTTTGACGTTTGGTAATGTATTTTGGGAGATATCATTTCTCCAAATTAGGGCATTTTTTCGAAAAAATCCATTGTTCAAAACAAGTTTTTATTTACAGTTGGCTAACGGCTGACATTCTCATTGGTTCGAAGGTTGTTTATGTGGTTTTTTGGTGCGCCGAATCGAATGAGAAAATTGCCGTAACGATTTGAGAACATGTGCATCTAGTGGGACGGTTTCAGCGAGAATTGCTCACATCTGAAAATGTTGATAGCGGAAAACGGCAAAAGTGAGAATTGGTCGAACGGCTTAGAGTAATTAAAATTGGTATATTTCCCCTATTATGCAAAAGCTGTCATCTTGCAGTCTTCTTTCAAATCTTATCCATCTCGGGCTGGCCAAACTATGTGAAGGAGAATTTTGATAAAAATCTCTTCCACACCCAGACGGCACAAATCTTTCGTAAAAAAGGAGATTCCAAACCAGGACTCATTAAACGCTGCCGGCGGAATGGAAAACTGTTGCAGGCTGCTGGTAATTTTCAGCAACTCGATGATAGCGGCAGCTTGGCAGCTAAACTCTTGCTGTCTT
Organism: Culex pipiens pallens; assembly: GCF_016801865.2. NCBI lineage: Eukaryota > Metazoa > Arthropoda > Insecta > Diptera > Culicidae > Culex > Culex pipiens. Next base: position 60,260,684 of record NC_068937.1, on the reverse strand, counting down.
GCTCTTCCAATATACCATAATTCCTTGTCTAAAGAAAGGAGGGGGGGGAGGCATTGAATGAGGGGGCGGGGGTACAGTTTGTTGGCTTCCAGCGCCACCAACTAGAGCGAGACTTGCTCAAGAAAGCGACGGTGGCTTAAGTTTTCGCTCAAATTATAAAGTATTTATCTTTCCTTATGAACAAAGTGCCAGAGCTTCTCTTTCCTTTCCCTCTGCCGACCGACCGACGCTGCATCCTGGAAAAGGAAGTGGTTGGTCGCGGCCATCCGAGGAGGAATTCCGGCGGGGTATGTTTGAATAAGCAGCTTGCAAATAATAATCAGTTAAGGAAACTTTTTAATAACTTAAAAAGCAAGTAAGGCAAATGTGTGCTCCCTCTTTTGCTTGCAATAGTTTTTTCTTCTTCCTCTTTTCCTGGTTATGCTAGGGCGAACAAGATAGTACTTTTAATGCATTGCGGGAAGGAAACCACAATTGAGAACAGAAAAGAAAACTTTCCTGCTTTGAGAAGGAGCTAGGATATGATAAGAAACGCTCTAGGCGCAACAATTAGTGTTCCGAACTTTGTTATTAAATTTAACATGTTGCGCCGGTTGCGCAATCTGTAAGCGTTTGTTGATTCTTTGCTTGGGGTAGAAACTTTATCTTTAAACAGGAAGATATCCTTTTTTGAAAAACGATTCTGAGGTTTTGTTTTAACCTTTTTTTTAGTTGACATTTGTACCGTCACCTAAGCACTTGCTTTGTTGTGATTTTGTGATTATATAGAACTGTATTAAATTAAACTCTGGCTAAACAAATCTGTTGGAAATTTGGATCGATCGGGTAACATACAAGCAAAAGCAAATGCTTTACAAGTAGGTACCAAACACGTTTTTTTTATAACTCATAACTGTTACCCAAATTAGGTTCGTGCAATTTGCTCAGTGTAAACACATTATTCGGCTAAATGAAGAATACTGCACAACACCTGCTGCTGTACAGCTGAGAGAGTCACTCGACTAAAACGGTCCACAGCCCATCAGATGATGGAAACCGCCACCCAGGCAGCATCACGCCATTTCGTCACCCGGAAAGACTAATTTCCCAAATCATAAATCACAACATGGTACCATAACACATAACAAGGCGGCGCTTATAATTTTGGCGAGGTGTTGCACACAAACACAACTGGAAGTGTGAATGTATGTGTGAGGAAGCACGCGAGATTAATTGCGAAATAAAATCCAATTAATTTTATGCGAAGCACCAGCCCACGTCGGAAACCTCAGCAGGCCACGACGGCAGGAATCCGCTAAGCCACCAAGCTGCCGCAGACTTTTCATTCTGGGTGGTGTGGGGGAGCTGTTCTGAATAGCAGGCGTTGCCCGTTGGAGGAAGATTCACCTTCGCGCGCCACGGGTGGTGTGAAAGTGATAGCCATGACTTGCTGCGACGACAACGACAACTGGTCGCCGCCGCCATATTGCACAAATTTGAATTTGAATAATCCCATAAATGTCGCACGTAAGTAAGTCTAATTTAAAGTAAACAGAACGCAACGACATTCATTTGGACCAAGGAAGGGGGGTTGGGATGAGGAGCACCCATTCCATCATTTGTGGTAGAGTGAGGTTAAAACATCCAGTGCAGCAGCACATGTGGGTATAACCTCAAACCACTCTTCCAAGTATGAAATTCGCGGCGACAAAGAACTACCTCGCGACATTTCTGTGCAGGATGTTGCCGTGAAAGAGAATGTTTCGAAAACAGAAATCGCGCGGTGGGTGTGACATTCCCGCAGGATCAGGATCCCAAGTAAAGCTGTATGTTGGTTTTATCAAAACAATTCTGAATTCTGGTTCTGGTTGAGAGTTTCAAGTGTCGCATAAAACCAAGCAAGAAACAATGCTTCTGTTTTATGATTTATTCTAGTAGCCAACACATGTGTGGCACAAATCCGACCTGAAGAGATTTGAGACGTTAAATAGCAACGGTTTTGAGTGGCAGCAAATCGGCGTGGTCGTGCTTTGTTGTCAAATGTACATTTTTGACGAAATTGAGCTTAAGACGCTCTTTCATTTGCCCAAATGTGAAAACGGGGTTTGCCACACGTGAGTACGGTTTGTTTTATGACCTATCTTCAATCAGCATAGGAATTTCGATCCATGGAATGGAATCTGATCTTCTGCAATGGACAAGTATGTTAATAAGTGACATGACGAAAGTTTTGCAATATTTCAATATCTACGCTTTCAGTTTTCATATCAAAGGTAAACAAACAACTGCATTGCAACGTATAATAGGCCAGCAAGTTTCCTAAGTTGATTGTAGATAACGGTAGTAAGTAACGTCCTTTTTCTAAACAGCTTTTCTAGACAACTTAACTGTTGTCAAATAAGCGATTGTAGATAGGGCATTATTTGTTGTTTTTCATGATTCCCTGTACCAAATTCAACCAAACTATGGTAGAATTTTTAGACTGATCAGTCGAGCCAAGACTGAATTGTTACTTTATACGTAACGCATGTTTGTTTTTGTTTATTCAAGGTCAAACACTGAAATTAGCGCTGGAATATGTTACTCTTGAAACGTCAAAAATTTACATGTGGCAACAAAGTGTAAACACGACAAAATGTTGGCAAAAATGAAGAATCGTTTCAGAAACAATGGTAAACGGTGAAACGTGTCGTAAACATAAATAGCTCTGTCAAGTATTATGTAGAGAAGGAGGAACGGGAAGAGGAGGGGGGATGAGGGTAATTTTTCATGGTATCTAAAAGGTAAATTCTTTAAGGGCTAGATTTTTTTAAAGAAAGCGAACGTTCTGTATTTGTACTGGAAACTATTAAAAAAAATTACTTCAGTGCTGGTTAAAGCTTAAACAATTTTTTCACAATCAAAAAAGTAGGTCGCCCATCAATGTCTTTACAAAATTAGTCTTTATTAGCCATATCCGCAACCGAAAAGGTTACAATTCAACTGAGCGTAATCTCTTCCAACCCAATTCACCCAACATTGGTACTAAGGCTTTCCTCTGATGCTGCTGTAATACTGCATATGTCGTGAAAGGGGTAATAACATGAAACGTGACGTGAAATGCCCCGCCAAACCATTCGCTGTCGGTTGGAGCAGATTACGTGGGTCGTCTGGGTGGCGTTTCCCTCAAAAGCCGAATATTAAAACCTTTTAAAACCAAAATAATGTGCAAATACACATAAATACAAATTGACATTGGTGCCTCCGCCAGCCTTCGTGCGACGGATATTGGCGCGCTTGTGCTGTGCTGTTTGAACAGGTGACTTTTGTGCTGTTTGTGTTTGTGTGCCAATGATGATGTTGTTTTGATGCCTCGCATGCCGCATCGTCGCAGTGGAGGGGCTGGGTGAGAACCCGGGAAAATCCTTCCACCAAAACTGGCACTGGCGCGCCAAATTACCACCCTTTGCCCTCCACAAACAAACACTCATGGGATGTGGTTGGGGCCACAGACATGCAGACATTGATGTTCTAACAGCTTTCAAAATTTTAGTCCGTTTTTTTTGTGAGCTCTGTCATTTAATTTAAGGGGGCATTCAAAAACCACTTGGTATTTGATTTTTGTATGAAAAAACTGAAAAGAGATGGAGGAAGTTTTCCGGTTTAAATTCAGTTATTTAAAGCAAACGAAATGTCGAAGTGTAAACAATGAGTCTGTCCTGCTCATGTCAGTTGATATTCAAACTAGGAATGAGCAGGATAGACCCTTTGTTTAATCTTCGACATTGGCCAATTATATTGTTTTGCTAGATTTTTTTCAAAACGTTCGTTAATTTAAACCTCGTTGAAATAATACACTTATACGTCCATTTGTCTGACAACCCATGATGGCAGCATCGGGGAGTCAGTCAGTGTGCATGTTCAACATTTGGCGAAGCTGTTGTTTGGAGTCCTAATCCCGGCGGCCGGCTTCCGACAATCTGGCAACGTTCGTTTTAATAACACTCGAGCGGTTTTGTTCCGTTTCCCGGGTGAGCACAAACACAACCCATATGGAATCGAGAGTACCTCTGCTGCTGTGAATGTGTGCTTTCCCCCTAGACATGGGCTCAAATAATAATCCCGCAGACGTTCTATGTTAACAAGGCACATACAAGCTCACATACACAAACCCAAATTTAGATTGCGCCTGGCTCGGTGGAACGAACTAATAATATAAATTTAATCCTGTTAATAAATTTCGTTAAAACAACTTTATTCAAATATATTTGCAGCCGGAATGAACGTCGTCGGCGCGCACAGCTTCTTAACTGTCTTGCAAAACCCTTTTCTGTCTGTGGTGTGTAATTTTGGCAAAGTTATAAGCCATATGCCGTCTTGTTTTGCTCTGTTTGTGCTAACTGATTCAGGAAGATGGTTCATGTTTCAGGAAGTGCGCTACAATGAGCATAACTGTCACCGTTAGCATAAGTAGTTAAATTTTGCCACACAGATATAATCAAGAAATGTTTTTAGTTTAACTGTGTATTTCCTTCTTCAATCATGAAAAAATGCACAAATTACATTCTTCTATTTTTCTTCTTAGAATACACCCCATATCTGCATCATGTCAGTCGGCCATCAGCGTCAGTCCAAAAAATTTCAATTAATCAAATACAATCTTTCTCTTCCAATCCTCTCCCATCCACACAGACTGCTCAACCCGAAAGTGGTCCGGGCCTGCACGTTGGCCCTCGCCGACTGGGAGCAGATTCCGTCCGGGTCGCTGAAGGCTGCCGTCACCTTGCTCCATCGGATTGCCGTGGGTTGTAAAATGCCAGCGATGTTGTTTCAAGTAAGTGCAATCATAAAAAAAGGCGGCGAGATTTTCCCCTCTCGTCCCATGAACCTTGTCGCCGAATTGTGACTGATTGTCTGATCCTGATAGGAAGTTTTTACTTTTCCAACCGTCATCGCCTTTTATCATCGACACTGCTGCCGGCTCATCAGAAATAATGAGTGGATTTTAACTTTCTTGGCTGGTGTCATCATTAGACTGATTTTTTGAAAATCAAAGAGCGGAGGATGCTGCATTTTTTTTCAATGAAAAATGGGTTTGTTTTTGTTCAAAATTTCAATAAATTAATCGAATTTAAAGTATCATGCTCCTCCATAGAAATAAGTTTGCAGTACATTTTGCTGAAGCTACATGGTGCTTTAAATTCGAACAATGTACCGAAATTGGATGAAATATTTTCAAAAAATCATGCAGTGAGTCAAACCTCGATGGTTTGACACCAACTGTCACGGGGTCACTTTTTAGTTTGACACCCTTTTTACACGAAGTTCACATGTTTGATAGTGTACGACTTTGACCAAACAACGGGGTACAAACTATAAAAGTGTCAATCGAAAAAGTGGCAAACCGGGGTATTTTCTAGATTGTAGCATGTCAAGCAAAGTCAAGCTCCGTTGTTCAAATCTGAAATGGCAATACCACCGTTCTCTTTTGTTTAATGGATGCCTTTTTCATAATTTTTAATGTTGCCAATTTGTTGCTCGCGTTTCCTTTTAAATCATTAACAGCATTCGTCCCTTTTTCAACCAATGGTTATAAACTGAAATTCCTTTGCTGTCGGAAAAACAAAACCTTCTTTTTTGCATTGTCGGCATATTTTCCTTCCATTCTACGCAAAAAAAAACCCGATATTTGTTTCCACTCTTTGCCAAAAAATGGATGCTGTACAAACGAGACAAAGACCATTGAGTTGACTGACTGTTTTAACCCCATCGTTTCCCCCCAACCCCCATTTTTTGGATAAAAAGGGTTGCGCCTATTTGAATCCCCTTTTCCGATTCCAAACTCCGCAGCACACTCAATTACACTTTCGCGCGGCGCTGTTTATGTTGACTCTGGTTGTGGCGGCGAGACTCTTGAGAAGGAGAGTTTTGTTTGCCTAATAGCCTAGCTGACGACGACGCCGAAGAAGCGTCGCGACGACGGCGTCGGTCGAAAAGTGAAACATAAAAAACGGATTAAGGCAGAATGGGTTTCCTATGTTGTTAAAGAGTTTTTGGGGGAGGTTTTGGTAAATCATCGGCGTAACTGGGTGGGGATTCTTATTAGGAAAAGTTCTTTGCTCAAAGAAGAAAAATAAATATCTTCAACGTGTATCAAAGATCGATATCGATCCAACAAATATTTTTCATCTGTTTCTGGTATCCTCAGAAAGACAATTGCTAACAGTTTTTTACCAGGCGTCATCCAAATTTTTGACACACAAAATCTATTAAATTTTTAATTAAATCACAACAAAGGTACACCGATGTTTTCTACCCTAATGAAGCTTCCCACAACTTGATACAACAATTCTCCCGAGATCTTCGTGGCGTTGTACGCCCAAGTCGTTAAACTTTTACCCCCGCACGAGAAATGGAAACACAAGGGAGATGGAACAAACAATAAGTGCATTTTATATTAATCATAAATTTGTTCGCTCGCCCGTTACAAAGTGGGGGAAAAGCAAGGAGGGATTTTATTCGCGCTCAAACCATTAATTAATCAACGCGTCACTCACAAAAGCTCGCGAGACATAATTAGCGGGGCATAATTTGTTTTGAATCCTTGGTGGCTTCGCTGTGTTCGGAGTTTGGCCCGGGAGGACCCCGGGGGAGATTGACTTTCGCGGGATAGAATTAGACGTTATGAAATGAAGAGTCGTTTGTTCATGTTTATGAGCCATTTTGAAAAATTCATTATGTGCTATGGAGTGTTGTATTGTGTTGCGAAAGAAATAAATTGCCACCATCAAATGTGTATCATAGGGGAGAGTGGAGAAATTTGATACCTATTTAAGGAATCGCTAAGATTGCTTTAACATACTCATTTTTTTTATTTGCAAATACAAAAGTACCAACATACAAAATTTTAAAAAAAAATCGACCTGTTAAAAAATCCAAGCTGTCGCTTGTAGCTAGTTTTCACAAATTTTCTGTAAAAACTACGCAGAATTGTGCTGAAACGCCATTTTTATGTAAGAATCGCTGTTGTCTTTTTGATTTGAGCTGTCAGTTTTGCAAATAAGCAATTAGGGTCTGCTATCTTGTAACTCAGCAGGCGCTGTTCGCTTTGTAAGCGGATGATCATGGGTTAGATTCCCATCTGCTACAACCTTCCATCGGATGGGGGAGTAAAACGTCGGTCGCGGCCTTAGTTGTTGTTAGGCCGTTAAGTCATTCCAGGTGTGGGAGTCGTCGCCCTGCTATGAAGACAAACAACACACCAAACCAAGCCTGCTCCGGTGGCATCGCTGGCAATGGTTGGACTCGCAATCCAAAGGTCGTCAGTTCAAACCCTGGGGTGGGAGGTTCTTTAGAGTAGAAAGAGGTTTGGGTGCCCTCCCCATTCAAGCTTTTGGAAAGACCTGGGGGTCATTTATGTGGATGGTTTTGATCTTGTAACTAAAAATTAAAAACTATTGATTTTGACAAATGTACCCAACTTTGATCACATTTATATACTCTAAGACTGCCTAATTGAGAAAGTCACCTCACTCTTCCCTAATTGATTCGTATTTGAATTACGAAATTAAATAAAACACTGCATGCATTTTTATAACATACGTAAACCTTTTTCGCCGTAGAGTTATAAAACAATGCTAACCAACTTTGACAAAGAAATCCTTAATTCTCCCAAAGCTCAGATCCATTTCTAAATGAAAGCGATCTAAATTCATAAAGAGTGCTAATCATCTAATTATTCCGGCTTTCTGATTACATCTTGTCTCGTGCCATCCCTCTTAATTTTTTGTTTCTTTCCCGTCACGAGGGAAAACATCACAACAACAACAACATCGGCACCGAAAAAGGTCCTGGTGTGAAATAAAAACAACGAGCATAACGACACGTGAACGTGGAGGTGGAGAGAGGCGAGGCCTGCTGAGGTTGACATCATGAATCTGGCACACAACAGACAGACAGGTCTGACGGACGGACGAACAGACTCATAGAGGGGAAATTATCCAAACAAGCAGCATCCATCCTGGTGCTGCCCGGGGATGTTTTGAAAAGTTTTTGCTTTTTTTTTATTTGGGGACATAACGAGCCAGTCAGGATTCCTAGGGACATTTTTTGTTACCGTTTTGTGCCCTCTGAGGGGATTTTAAGGGGATCTTCATTATCCTGGGTAATTTTTATTTTTCGTGGTAATATTGAAAATATGTCGTTCCATTCAATTTTATTTATGTTAGGAATGTTTGAATTAACACTTTTGAGTAAAGGCAAACCAAATTTTGTGTTATGGCCTTGTCCCTCGATCTTGTTGAAAAAAGAGTCTTAAACTTATATGATAGACATTGTATAAATAGTCGTTAAAATGTGTACTGTCTGTTCCTTACTAGACTCGAATATTGGAAACGACAGTCAAAACAGTCGGTGGGTCAAATGGGGCTTGATAATGTCAAAACCATCCCCCCTCCCTTCGTCTCACATTCAAGCAGCAGCATTGGTGACAAACAAACGCAGCACGTGGTCGTATGATGATGGCATTGAGTCAGACCTAGGGGTGACCAAATCTCGTCTCGAAAAATGCCACTGCGTGGAGAAAAAAGAGTTCCTAAAATCGTGAACAAGCGTTCATAAAGATGGGAATTACGAACAAAATTTTCAAATCCCATGGTACGTTTGTCAGAAACGCGTTTTCTTCTTCATGAACGCTTGTTCACGATCTGGGGAACTCTTTGTTCTCCGTGCGGCGGCATTTTTCGAAACGAGATATGTCTGATCACGCCTTCCGTCGGATTGGGATGTAAATGTCCCGGCCTAACCTAGAGGTTAAGTCGTTAGCTCAGTCCAGGTGTAGGAGTCATCGAGTAGGAATCCCGCAATAAAGAACGCCAAGGTAATAAGCGAACAATTAGAGTTTTTGGAAAAAATACTCCAAATTGTATTTCATGTTTTCATTTTTCTCTTGGCATATCCCCAACAGTTTAAAACAGCTATGAGAAAATGGCAGAAAATCTTGCCTTGAAGGTTGAACCTTCAACTTAATCTAAAATAATAAAAATAAAATTTTCGGTCAGTTGAAAAGGGGCCATCCATGAACCACGTGGACTCTTTTATGGGATTGGGAAATCACTTTGGATACTTTGATGCAATTGTTGATAAAATTCACGTAATTTCAAGTTACCATCAGTGCTGACATTTTTTATCCCGGCAGAACCATTTTTTTCACAGTTCAATCAACGCCATATTTTTAATCGCATTAAGTCAAGTTCAAACCTGATTAGTTTTCATATTGGATGAGCCAGTGCCGGTGTCAGGATCGTTAGCAAAACTGACAGCAGCCTGAAGGGGGATAACCAATGGCACTCGATTTCACCAGTAAAGTGCTATCTATTACCACGCTCTCTATCCCCGCAGCATCCCTCCACACCCTCTCATGTAACTCAACTGATTATGCATTTTAATTGGTTTGTCGAAGGTTGTTTCTCACTTTCACGGCCACCGATAATGTGACCGCGATCGGAGTGGAAAAAATCATAGCCACCCACATAGCAGCACCAGCAGCGCAAAAAATAAAGTCAATTAAAAATTAGGTTAATGATAGCGTAATAATTAATCATGTCCCACCACCCTCGTTCCCCTGGGTGACCGAGTTTCGTCATCTACGTTAGGGTGATGTTGTTGGGGTGGGAGGAGGTATACTGACTACCTTTAAACTGCTATTATTTGAGAGAGGGAAATTTGGGGGTGGCGCAAAAGAGCCGGGCAGAGCTGCTAAAATAGACATTTAATTTAATCGCTTTCATTTTGAACGGAGATTATTGTTGAGCAAACAAAATAAGGCTGGCTGTGTGGAACCATGCTGACTGGTGGTATTGTATGCATGGGACAGGAAGGCTGTAGGTTAATTAAAATTAATGATCGTTTTATATTGATATCCAGTGTGGGCTTAATGAAAATGAACGTTAAAAGGATCTTTGGGCAAATATTAGGAATTAGCATGCCAGGCACAAAAATCCTGGTATGTTGTGCAAATACAATTAGTTTTTGAATGAGCAAATAGCATGTTTACACATAATTTTATTACCCTATTTATATTGAAAAAAAAAAAGTAGTATGATTAAACCTAGCGCTAGACTGAGTAAATAAATATAAATATTTAAAATAATTTTAGCTCCTTTAAATAGATTGAATATAATTTTTTTTTAGGTAAATTTAGTTAATATGTTAGGGGTCATTCATAAACCACATAGACTTTTGTTTGTGACAAAAATTTTAAATAAAATTTAAATTGGGCAATATACATTTCCTACACCATTTTATGGCTTCCATAAGTCAAAATGCTCTGAAAATGTTTTTTGGTATTTATTTAAGGGGCCATTTACAAACCCATAGTACTACTCCCTACGTAAAAGCTTTTGATTGTGCAAGCTCCAAATAAAATCAAAGTTTTTTCATATATGTTAATTGTCCACAAACGGGTTGAAATATCCTAACAACGATCACGTGATTTGTGAATTGCATCTAAGGAATTTGTATAACAAGATTAATTTGTATGAAAAAAATATTAGGTTTTTTTTCTGGAATAATGCCTTCATAAGTGCAGTGCTTCTGGGGACGCGCAGTCCTGTTTTTTCTCGATAATTTTCGTCTCTTTTGTGTCGCTGTTTGTGTGCATGGGGTGATTGGTCATAATAATTGAATAATGCCTTCATAAGTGCAGTGCCTCTGGGGACGCGCAGTCCGGTTTTTTCGCGATAATTTTCGTCTCTTTTGTGTCGCGATTTGTGTGCATGGGGTGATTGGTCATAATAATTGAATAATGCCTTCATAAGTGCAGTGCTTCTGGGGACGCGCAGTCCTGTTTTTTCTCGATAATTTTCGTCTCTTTTGTGTCGCTGTTTGTGTGCATGGGGTGATTGGTCATAATAATTGAATAATGCCTTCATAAGTGCAGTGCCTCTGGGGACGCGCAGTCCTGTTTTTTCGCGATAATTTTCGTCTCTTTTGTGTCGCTGTTTGTGTGCATGGGGTGATTGGTCATAATAATTGAATAATGCCTTCATAAGTGCAGTGCCTCTGGGGACGCGCAGTCCGGTTTTTTTCTCGATAATTTTCGTCTCTTTTGTGTCGCTGTTTGTGAGCATGGGGTGATTGGTCATAAAAATTTAATAATGCCTTCATAAGTGCAGTGCCTCTGGGGACGCGCAGTCCAGTTTTTTTCTCGATAATTTTCGTCTCTTTTGTGTCGCTGTTTGTGTGCATGGGGTGATTGGTCATAATAATTGAATAATGCCTTCATAAGTGCAGTGCTTCTGGGGACGCGCTTTGTGTGCATGGGGTGATTGGTCATAATAATTGAATAATGCCTTCATAAGTGCAGTGCTTCTGGGGACGCGCAGTCCTGTTTTTTCTCGATAATTTTCGTCTCTTTTGTGTCGCTGTTTGTGTGCATGGGGTGATTGGTCATAATAATTGAATAATGCCTTCATAAGTGCAGTGCCTCTGGGGACGCGCAGTCCGGTTTTTTCGCGATAATTTTCGTCTCTTTTGTGTCGCTGTTTGTGTGCATGGGGTGATTGGTCATAATAATTGAATAATGCCTTCATGAGTGCAGTGCCTCTGGGGACGCGCAGTCCTGTTTTTTCTCGATAATTTTCGTCTCTTTTGTGTCGCTGTTTGTGAGCATGGGGTGATTGGTCATAAAAATTTAATAATGCCTTCATAAGTGCAGTGCCTCTGGGGACGCGCAGTCCGGTTTTTTTCTCGATAATTTTCGTCTCTTTTGTGTCGCTGTTTGTGTGCATGGGGTGATTGGTCATAATAATTGAATAATGCCTTCATAAGTGCAGTGCCTCTGGGGACGCGCAGTTCGGTTTTTTCGCGATAATTTTCGTCTCTTTTGTGTCGCGATTTGTGTGCATGGGGTGATTGGTCATAATAATTGAATAATGCCTTCATAAGTGCAGTGCTTCTGGGGACGCGCAGTCCTGTTTTTTCTCGATAATTTTCGTCTCTTTTGTGTCGCTATTTGTGTGCATGGGGTGATTGGTCATAATAATTGAATAATGCCTTCATAAGTGCAGTGCCTCTGGGGACGCGCAGTCCTGTTTTTTCGCGATAATTTTCGTCTCTTATGTGTCGCTGTTTGTGTGCATGGGGTGATTGGTCATAATAATTGAATAATGCCTTCATAAGTGCAGTGCCTCTGGGGACGCGCAGTCCGGTTTTTTCGCGATAATTTTCGTCTCTTTTGTGTCGCTGTTTGTGTGCATGGGGTGATTGGTCATAATAATTGAATAATGCCTTCATAAGTGCAGTGCCTCTGGGGACGCGCAGTCCTGTTTTTTCTCGATAATTTTCGTCTCTTTTGTGTCGCTGTTTGTGAGCATGGGGTGATTGGTCATAAAAATTTAATAATGCCTTCATAAGTGCAGTGCCTCTGGGGACGCGCAGTCCGGTTTTTTTCTCGATAATTTTCGTCTCTTTTGTGTCGCTGTTTGTGTGCATGGGGTGATTGGTCATAATAATTGAATAATGCCTTCATAAGTGCAGTGCTTCTGGGGACGCGCAGTCCTGTTTTTTCTCGATAATTTTCGTCTCTTTTGTGTCGCTGTTTGTGTGCATGGGGTGATTGGTCATAATAATTGAATAATGCCATCATAAGTGCAGTGCCTCTGGGGACGCGCAGTCCGGTTTTTTCGCGATAATTTTCGTCTCTTTTGTGTCGCGATTTGTGTGCATGGGGTGATTGGTCATAATAATTGAATAATGCCTTCATAAGTGCAGTGCTTCTGGGGACGCGCAGTCCTGTTTTTTCTCGATAATTTTCGTCTCTTTTGTGTCGCTGTTTGTGTGCATGGGGTGATTGGTCATAATAATTGAATAATGCCTTCATAAGTGCAGTGCCTCTGGGGACGCGCAGTCCTGTTTTTTCGCGATAATTTTCGTCTCTTTTGTGTCGCTGTTTGTGTGCATGGGGTGATTGGTCATAATAATTGAATAATGCCTTCATAAGTGCAGTGCCTCTGGGGACGCGCAGTCCGGTTTTTTCGCGATAATTTTCGTCTCTTTTGTGTCGCTGTTTGTGTGCATGGGGTGATTGGTCATAATAATTGAATAATGCCTTCATAAGTGCAGTGCCTCTGGGGACGCGCAGTCCTGTTTTTTCTCGATAATTTTCGTCTCTTTTGTGTCGCTGTTTGTGAGCATGGGGTGATTGGTCATAAAAATTTAATAATGCCTTCATAAGTGCAGTGCCTCTGGGGACGCGCAGTCCGGTTTTTTCTCGATAATTTTCGTCTCTTTTGTGTCGCTGTTTGTGTGCATGGGGTGATTGGTCATAATAATTGAATAATGCCTTCATAAGTGCAGTGCTTCTGGGGACGCGCAGTCCTGTTTTTTCTCGATAATTTTCGTCTCTTTTGTGTCGCTGTTTGTGTGCATGGGGTGATTGGTCATAATAATTGAATAATGCCTTCATAAGTGCAGTGCCTCTGGGGACGCGCAGTCCGGTTTTTTCGCGATAATTTTCGTCTCTTTTGTGTCGCTGTTTGTGTGCATGGGGTGATTGGTCATAATAATTGAATAATGCCTTCATAAGTGCAGTGCCTCTGGGGACGCGCAGTCCGGTTTTTTTCTCGATAATTTTCGTCTCTTTTGTGTCGCTGTTTGTGTGCATGGGGTGATTGGTCATAATAATTGAATAATGCCTTCATAAGTGCAGTGCTTCTGGGGACGCGCAGTCCTGTTTTTTTCTCGATAATTTTCGTCTCTTTTGTGTCGCTGTTTGTGTGCATGGGGTGATTGGTCATAATAATTGAATAATGCCTTCATAAGTGCAGTGCCTCTGGGGACGCGCAGTCCTGTTTTTTCTCGATAATTTTCGTCTCTTTTGTGTCGCTGTTTGTGAGCATGGGGTGATTGGTCATAAAAATTTAATAATGCCTTCATAAGTGCAGTGCCTCTGGGGACGCGCAGTCCGGTTTTTTTCTCGATAATTTTCGTCTCTTTTGTGTCGCTGTTTGTGTGCATGGGGTGATTGGTCATAATAATTGAATAATGCCTTCATAAGTGCAGTGCCTCTGGGGACGCGCAGTTCGGTTTTTTCGCGATAATTTTCGTCTCTTTTGTGTCGCGATTTGTGTGCATGGGGTGATTGGTCATAATAATTGAATAATGCCTTCATAAGTGCAGTGCTTCTGGGGACGCGCAGTCCTGTTTTTTCTCGATAATTTTCGTCTCTTTTGTGTCGCTGTTTGTGTGCATGGGGTGATTGGTCATAATAATTGAATAATGCCTTCATAAGTGCAGTGCTTCTGGGGACGCGCAGTCCGGTTTTTTTCTCGATAATTTTCGTCTCTTTTGTGTCGCTGTTTGTGAGCATGGGGTGATTGGTCATAAAAATTTAATAATGCCTTCATAAGTGCAGTGCCTCTGGGGACGCGCAGTCCGGTTTTTTTCTCGATAATTTTCGTCTCTTTTGTGTCGCTGTTTGTGTGCATGGGGTGATTGGTCATAATAATTGAATAATGCCTTCATAAGTGCAGTGCTTCTGGGGACGCGCAGTCCTGTTTTTTCGCGATAATTTTCGTCTCTTTTGTGTCGCTATTTGTGTGCATGGGGTGATTGGTCATAATAATTGAATAATGCCTTCATAAGTGCAGTGCTTCTGGGGACGCGCAGTCCTGTTTTTTCGCGATAATTTTCGTCTCTTTTGTGTCGCTGTTTGTGTGCATGGGGTGATTGGTCATAAAAATTTAATAATGCCTTCATAAGTGCAGTGCCTCTGGGGACGCGCAGTCCGGTTTTTTTCTCGATAATTTTCGTCTCTTTTGTGTCGCTGTTTGTGTGCATGGGGTGATTGGTCATAATAATTGAATAATGCCTTCATAAGTGCAGTGCTTCTGGGGACGCGCAGTCCTGTTTTTTCGCGATAATTTTCGTCTCTTTTGTGTCGCTATTTGTGTGCATGGGGTGATTGGTCATAATAATTGAATAATGCCTTCATAAGTGCAGTGCTTCTGGGGACGCGCAGTCCTGTTTTTTCGCGATAATTTTCGTCTCTTTTGTGTCGCTATTTGTGTGCATGGGGTGATTGGTCATAATAATTGAATAATGCCTTCATAAGTGCAGTGCTTCTGGGGACGCGCAGTCCTGTTTTTTCTCGATAATTTTCGTCTCTTTTGTGTCGCTGTTTGTGTGCATGGGGTGATTGGTCATAATAATTTAATAATGCCTTCATAAGTGCAGTGCCTCTGGGGACGCGCAGTCCTGTTTTTTCTCGATAATTTTCGTCTCTTTTGTGTCGCTGTTTGTGTGCATGGGGTGATTGGTCATAAAAATTTAATAATGCCTTCATAAGTGCAGTGCCTCTGGGGACGCGCAGTCCGGTTTTTTTCTCGATAATTTTCGTCTCTTTTGTGTCGCTGTTTGTGTGCATGGGGTGATTGGTCATAATAATTGAATAATGCCTTCATAAGTGCAGTGCTTCTGGGGACGCGCAGTCCTGTTTTTTCGCGATAATTTTCGTCTCTTTTGTGTCGCTATTTGTGTGCATGGGGTGATTGGTCATAATAATTGAATAATGCCTTCATAAGTGCAGTGCTTCTGGGGACGCGCAGTCCTGTTTTTTCGCGATAATTTTCGTCTCTTTTGTGTCGCTATTTGTGTGCATGGGGTGATTGGTCATAATAATTGAATAATGCCTTCATAAGTGCAGTGCTTCTGGGGACGCGCAGTCCTGTTTTTTCGCGATAATTTTCGTCTCTTTTGTGTCGCTATTTGTGTGCATGGGGTGATTGGTCATAATAATTGAATAATGCCTTCATAAGTGCAGTGCCTCTGGGGACGCGCAGTCCGGTTTTTTTCTCGATAATTTTCGTCTCTTTTGTGTCGCTGTTTGTGTGCATGGGGTGATTGGTCATAATAATTTAATAATGCCTTCATAAGTGCAGTGCCTCTGGGGACGCGCAGTCCGGTTTTTTTCTCGATAATTTTCGTCTCTTTTGTGTCGCTGTTTGTGTGCATGGGGTGATTGGTCATAATAATTGAATAATGCCTTCATAAGTGCAGTGCTTCTGGGGACGCGCAGTCCTGTTTTTTCGCGATAATTTTCGTCTCTTTTGTGTCGCTATTTGTGTGCATGGGGTGATTGGTCATAATAATTGAATAATGCCTTCATAAGTGCAGTGCTTCTGGGGACGCGCAGTCCTGTTTTTTCGCGATAATTTTCGTCTCTTTTGTGTCGCTGTTTGTGAGCATGGGGTGATTGGTCATAAAAATTTAATAATGCCTTCATAAGTGCAGTGCCTCTGGGGACGCGCAGTCCGGTTTTTTTCTCGATAATTTTCGTCTCTTTTGTGTCGCTGTTTGTGTGCATGGGGTGATTGGTCATAATAATTGAATAATGCCTTCATAAGTGCAGTGCTTCTGGGGACGCGCAGTCCTGTTTTTTCGCGATAATTTTCGTCTCTTTTGTGTCGCTGTTTGTGTGCATGGGGTGATTGGTCATAATAATTGAATAATGCCTTCATAAGTGCAGTGCTTCTGGGGACGCGCAGTCCTGTTTTTTCTCGATAATTTTCGTCTCTTTTGTGTCGCTGTTTGTGTGCATGGGGTGATTGGTCATAATAATTGAATAATGCCTTCATAAGTGCAGTGCCTCTGGGGACGCGCAGTCCGGTTTTTTCGCGATAATTTTCGTCTCTTTTGTGTCGCTGTTTGTGTGCATGGGGTGATTGGTCATAATAATTGAATAATGCCTTCATAAGTGCAGTGCCTCTGGGGACGCGCAGTCCTGTTTTTTCTCGATAATTTTCGTCTCTTTTGTGTCGCTGTTTGTGTGCATGGGGTGATTGGTCATAATAATTTAATAATGCCTTCATAAGTGCAGTGCCTCTGGGGACGCGCAGTCCGGTTTTTTTCTCGATAATTTTCGTCTCTTTTGTGTCGCTGTTTGTGTGCATGGGGTGATTGGTCATAATAATTGAATAATGCCTTCATAAGTGCAGTGCCTCTGGGGACGCGCAGTCCGGTTTTTTCTCGATAATTTTCGTCTCTTTTGTGTCGCTGTTTGTGTGCATGGGGTGATTGGTCATAATAATTTAATAATGCCTTCATAAGTGCAGTGCCTCTGGGGACGCGCAGTCCGGTTTTTTTCTCGATAATTTTCGTCTCTTTTGTGTCGCTGTTTGTGTGCATGGGGTGATTGGTCATAATAATTGAATAATGCCTTCATAAGTGCAGTGCCTCTGGGGACGCGCAGTCCTGTTTTTTCGCGATAATTTTCGTCTCTTTTGTGTCGCTGTTTGTGTGCATGGGGTGATTGGTCATAATAATTGAATAATGCCTTCATAAGTGCAGTGCTTCTGGGGACGCGCAGTCCTGTTTTTTCTCGATAATTTTCGTCTCTTTTGTGTCGCTGTTTGTGTGCATGGGGTGATTGGTCATAATAATTTAATAATGCCTTCATAAGTGCAGTGCCTCTGGGGACGCGCAGTCCGGTTTTTTTCTCGATAATTTTCGTCTCTTTTGTGTCGCTGTTTGTGTGCATGGGGTGATTGGTCATAATAATTGAATAATGCCTTCATAAGTGCAGTGCCTCTGGGGACGCGCAGTCCGGTTTTTTTCTCGATAATTTTCGTCTCTTTTGTGTCGCTGTTTGTGAGCATGGGGTGATTGGTCATAATAATTTAATAATGCCTTCATAAGTGCAGTGCCTCTGGGGACGCGCAGTCCGGTTTTTTTCTCGATAATTTTCGTCTCTTTTGTGTCGCTGTTTGTGTGCATGGGGTGATTGGTCATAATAATTGAATAATGCCTTCATAAGTGCAGTGCTTCTGGGGACGCGCAGTCCTGTTTTTTCTCGATAATTTTCGTCTCTTTTGTGTCGCTGTTTGTGTGCATGGGGTGATTGGTCATAATAATTGAATAATGCCTTCATAAGTGCAGTGCCTCTGGGGACGCGCAGTCCGGTTTTTTCGCGATAATTTTCGTCTCTTTTGTGTCGCTGTTTGTGTGCATGGGGTGATTGGTCATAATAATTGAATAATGCCTTCATAAGTGCAGTGCCTCTGGGGACGCGCAGTCCTGTTTTTTCTCGATAATTTTCGTCTCTTTTGTGTCGCTGTTTGTGAGCATGGGGTGATTGGTCATAATAATTTAATAATGCCTTCATAAGTGCAGTGCTTCTGGGGACGCGCAGTCCTGTTTTTTCTCGATAATTTTCGTCTCTTTTGTGTCGCTGTTTGTGTGCATGGGGTGATTGGTCATAATAATTGAATAATGCCTTCATAAGTGCAGTGCCTCTGGGGACGCGCAGTCCTGTTTTTTCGCGATAATTTTCGTCTCTTTTGTGTCGCTATTTGTGTGCATGGGGTGATTGGTCATAATAATTGAATAATGCCTTCATAAGTGCAGTGCCTCTGGGGACGCGCAGTCCTGTTTTTTCTCGATATTTTTCGTCTCTTTTGTGTCGCTGTTTGTGTGCATGGGGTGATTGGTCATAATAATTGAATAATGCCTTCATAAGTGCAGTGCCTCTGGGGACGCGCAGTCCGGTTTTTTCGCGATAATTTTCGTCTCTTTTGTGTCGCTGTTTGTGTGCATGGGGTGATTGGTCATAATAATTGAATAATGCCTTCATAAGTGCAGTGCCTCTGGGGACGCGCAGTCCTGTTTTTTCTCGATAATTTTCGTCTCTTTTGTGTCGCTGTTTGTGTGCATGGGGTGATTGGTCATAATAATTGAATAATGCCTTCATAAGTGCAGTGCTTCTGGGGACGCGCAGTCCTGTTTTTTCTCGATAATTTTCGTCTCTTTTGTGTCGCTGTTTGTGTGCATGGGGTGATTGGTCATAATAATTGAATAATGCCTTCATAAGTGCAGTGCCTCTGGGGACGCGCAGTCCGGTTTTTTCGCGATAATTTTCGTCTCTTTTGTGTCGCTGTTTGTGTGCATGGGGTGATTGGTCATAATAATTGAATAATGCCTTCATGAGTGCAGTGCCTCTGGGGACGCGCAGTCCTGTTTTTTCTCGATAATTTTCGTCTCTTTTGTGTCGCTGTTTGTGAGCATGGGGTGATTGGTCATAAAAATTTAATAATGCCTTCATAAGTGCAGTGCCTCTGGGGACGCGCAGTCCGGTTTTTTTCTCGATAATTTTCGTCTCTTTTGTGTCGCTGTTTGTGTGCATGGGGTGATTGGTCATAATAATTGAATAATGCCTTCATAAGTGCAGTGCCTCTGGGGACGCGCAGTTCGGTTTTTTCGCGATAATTTTCGTCTCTTTTGTGTCGCGATTTGTGTGCATGGGGTGATTGGTCATAATAATTGAATAATGCCTTCATAAGTGCAGTGCTTCTGGGGACGCGCAGTCCTGTTTTTTCTCGATAATTTTCGTCTCTTTTGTGTCGCTATTTGTGTGCATGGGGTGATTGGTCATAATAATTGAATAATGCCTTCATAAGTGCAGTGCCTCTGGGGACGCGCAGTCCTGTTTTTTCGCGATAATTTTCGTCTCTTTTGTGTCGCTGTTTGTGTGCATGGGGTGATTGGTCATAATAATTGAATAATGCCTTCATAAGTGCAGTGCCTCTGGGGACGCGCAGTCCGGTTTTTTCGCGATAATTTTCGTCTCTTTTGTGTCGCTGTTTGTGTGCATGGGGTGATTGGTCATAATAATTGAATAATGCCTTCATAAGTGCAGTGCCTCTGGGGACGCGCAGTCCTGTTTTTTCTCGATAATTTTCGTCTCTTTTGTGTCGCTGTTTGTGAGCATGGGGTGATTGGTCATAAAAATTTAATAATGCCTTCATAAGTGCAGTGCCTCTGGGGACGCGCAGTCCGGTTTTTTTCTCGATAATTTTCGTCTCTTTTGTGTCGCTGTTTGTGTGCATGGGGTGATTGGTCATAATAATTGAATAATGCCTTCATAAGTGCAGTGCTTCTGGGGACGCGCAGTCCTGTTTTTTCTCGATAATTTTCGTCTCTTTTGTGTCGCTGTTTGTGTGCATGGGGTGATTGGTCATAATAATTGAATAATGCCTTCATAAGTGCAGTGCCTCTGGGGACGCGCAGTCCGGTTTTTTCGCGATAATTTTCGTCTCTTTTGTGTCGCTGTTTGTGTGCATGGGGTGATTGGTCATAATAATTGAATAATGCCTTCATAAGTGCAGTGCTTCTGGGGACGCGCAGTCCTGTTTTTTCTCGATAATTTTCGTCTCTTTTGTGTCGCTGTTTGTGTGCATGGGGTGATTGGTCATAATAATTGAATAATGCCTTCATAAGTGCAGTGCCTCTGGGGACGCGCAGTCCTGTTTTTTCGCGATAATTTTCGTCTCTTTTGTGTCGCTGTTTGTGTGCATGGGGTGATTGGTCATAATAATTGAATAATGCCTTCATAAGTGCAGTGCCTCTGGGGACGCGCAGTCCGGTTTTTTCGCGATAATTTTCGTCTCTTTTGTGTCGCTGTTTGTGTGCATGGGGTGATTGGTCATAATAATTGAATAATGCCTTCATAAGTGCAGTGCCTCTGGGGACGCGCAGTCCTGTTTTTTCTCGATAATTTTCGTCTCTTTTGTGTCGCTGTTTGTGAGCATGGGGTGATTGGTCATAAAAATTTAATAATGCCTTCATAAGTGCAGTGCCTCTGGGGACGCGCAGTCCGGTTTTTTCTCGATAATTTTCGTCTCTTTTGTGTCGCTGTTTGTGTGCATGGGGTGATTGGTCATAATAATTGAATAATGCCTTCATAAGTGCAGTGCCTCTGGGGACGCGCAGTCCGGTTTTTTCGCGATAATTTTCGTCTCTTTTGTGTCGCTGTTTGTGTGCATGGGGTGATTGGTCATAATAATTGAATAATGCCTTCATAAGTGCAGTGCCTCTGGGGACGCGCAGTCCGGTTTTTTTCTCGATAATTTTCGTCTCTTTTGTGTCGCTGTTTGTGTGCATGGGGTGATTGGTCATAATAATTGAATAATGCCTTCATAAGTGCAGTGCCTCTGGGGACGCGCAGTCCTGTTTTTTCTCGATAATTTTCGTCTCTTTTGTGTCGCTGTTTGTGTGCATGGGGTGATTGGTCATAATAATTGAATAATGCCTTCATAAGTGCAGTGCCTCTGGGGACGCGCAGTCCTGTTTTTTCTCGATAATTTTCGTCTCTTTTGTGTCGCTGTTTGTGAGCATGGGGTGATTGGTCATAAAAATTTAATAATGCCTTCATAAGTGCAGTGCCTCTGGGGACGCGCAGTCCGGTTTTTTTCTCGATAATTTTCGTCTCTTTTGTGTCGCTGTTTGTGTGCATGGGGTGATTGGTCATAATAATTGAATAATGCCTTCATAAGTGCAGTGCCTCTGGGGACGCGCAGTTCGGTTTTTTCGCGATAATTTTCGTCTCTTTTGTGTCGCGATTTGTGTGCATGGGGTGATTGGTCATAATAATTGAATAATGCCTTCATAAGTGCAGTGCTTCTGGGGACGCGCAGTCCTGTTTTTTCTCGATAATTTTCGTCTCTTTTGTGTCGCTGTTTGTGTGCATGGGGTGATTGGTCATAATAATTGAATAATGCCTTCATAAGTGCAGTGCTTCTGGGGACGCGCAGTCCGGTTTTTTTCTCGATAATTTTCGTCTCTTTTGTGTCGCTGTTTGTGAGCATGGGGTGATTGGTCATAAAAATTTAATAATGCCTTCATAAGTGCAGTGCCTCTGGGGACGCGCAGTCCGGTTTTTTTCTCGATAATTTTCGTCTCTTTTGTGTCGCTGTTTGTGTGCATGGGGTGATTGGTCATAATAATTGAATAATGCCTTCATAAGTGCAGTGCTTCTGGGGACGCGCAGTCCTGTTTTTTCGCGATAATTTTCGTCTCTTTTGTGTCGCTATTTGTGTGCATGGGGTGATTGGTCATAATAATTGAATAATGCCTTCATAAGTGCAGTGCTTCTGGGGACGCGCAGTCCGGTTTTTTTCGCGATAATTTTCGTCTCTTTTGTGTCGCTATTTGTGTGCATGGGGTGATTGGTCATAATAATTGAATAATGCCTTCATAAGTGCAGTGCTTCTGGGGACGCGCAGTCCTGTTTTTTCGCGATAATTTTCGTCTCTTTTGTGTCGCTATTTGTGTGCATGGGGTGATTGGTCATAAAAATTTAATAATGCCTTCATAAGTGCAGTGCCTCTGGGGACGCGCAGTCCGGTTTTTTTCTCGATAATTTTCGTCTCTTTTGTGTCGCTGTTTGTGTGCATGGGGTGATTGGTCATAATAATTGAATAATGCCTTCATAAGTGCAGTGCTTCTGGGGACGCGCAGTCCTGTTTTTTCGCGATAATTTTCGTCTCTTTTGTGTCGCTATTTGTGTGCATGGGGTGATTGGTCATAATAATTGAATAATGCCTTCATAAGTGCAGTGCTTCTGGGGACGCGCAGTCCTGTTTTTTCTCGATAATTTTCGTCTCTTTTGTGTCGCTATTTGTGTGCATGGGGTGATTGGTCATAAAAATTTAATAATGCCTTCATAAGTGCAGTGCCTCTGGGGACGCGCAGTCCGGTTTTTTTCTCGATAATTTTCGTCTCTTTTGTGTCGCTGTTTGTGTGCATGGGGTGATTGGTCATAAAAATTTAATAATGCCTTCATAAGTGCAGTGCCTCTGGGGACGCGCAGTCCGGTTTTTTTCTCGATAATTTTCGTCTCTTTTGTGTCGCTGTTTGTGTGCATGGGGTGATTGGTCATAATAATTGAATAATGCCTTCATAAGTGCAGTGCTTCTGGGGACGCGCAGTCCTGTTTTTTCGCGATAATTTTCGTCTCTTTTGTGTCGCTATTTGTGTGCATGGGGTGATTGGTCATAATAATTGAATAATGCCTTCATAAGTGCAGTGCTTCTGGGGACGCGCAGTCCTGTTTTTTCGCGATAATTTTCGTCTCTTTTGTGTCGCTATTTGTGTGCATGGGGTGATTGGTCATAATAATTGAATAATGCCTTCATAAGTGCAGTGCTTCTGGGGACGCGCAGTCCTGTTTTTTCGCGATAATTTTCGTCTCTTTTGTGTCGCTATTTGTGTGCATGGGGTGATTGGTCATAAAAATTTAATAATGCCTTCATAAGTGCAGTGCCTCTGGGGACGCGCAGTCCTGTTTTTTCGCGATAATTTTCGTCTCTTTTGTGTCGCTATTTGTGTGCATGGGGTGATTGGTCATAATAATTGAATAATGCCTTCATAAGTGCAGTGCTTCTGGGGACGCGCAGTCCTGTTTTTTCGCGATAATTTTCGTCTCTTTTGTGTCGCTATTTGTGTGCATGGGGTGATTGGTCATAAAAATTTAATAATGCCTTCATAAGTGCAGTGCCTCTGGGGACGCGCAGTCCGGTTTTTTTTCTCGATAATTTTCGTCTCTTTTGTGTCGCTGTTTGTGTGCATGGGGTGATTGGTCATAAAAATTTAATAATGCCTTCATAAGTGCAGTGCCTCTGGGGACGCGCAGTCCGGTTTTTTTCTCGATAATTTTCGTCTCTTTTGTGTCGCTATTTGTGTGCATGGGGTGATTGGTCATAATAATTGAATAATGCCTTCATAAGTGCAGTGCTTCTGGGGACGCGCAGTCCTGTTTTTTCGCGATAATTTTCGTCTCTTTTGTGTCGCTGTTTGTGAGCATGGGGTGATTGGTCATAAAAATTTAATAATGCCTTCATAAGTGCAGTGCCTCTGGGGACGCGCAGTCCGGTTTTTTTCTCGATAATTTTCGTCTCTTTTGTGTCGCTGTTTGTGTGCATGGGGTGATTGGTCATAATAATTGAATAATGCCTTCATAAGTGCAGTGCCTCTGGGGACGCGCAGTCCTGTTTTTTCGCGATAATTTTCGTCTCTTTTGTGTCGCTATTTGTGTGCATGGGGTGATTGGTCATAATAATTGAATAATGCCTTCATAAGTGCAGTGCTTCTGGGGACGCGCAGTCCTGTTTTTTCTCGATATTTTTCGTCTCTTTTGTGTCGCTGTTTGTGTGCATGGGGTGATTGGTCATAATAATTGAATAATGCCTTCATAAGTGCAGTGCCTCTGGGGACGCGCAGTCCGGTTTTTTCGCGATAATTTTCGTCTCTTTTGTGTCGCTGTTTGTGTGCATGGGGTGATTGGTCATAATAATTGAATAATGCCTTCATAAGTGCAGTGCCTCTGGGGACGCGCAGTCCTGTTTTTTCTCGATAATTTTCGTCTCTTTTGTGTCGCTGTTTGTGAGCATGGGGTGATTGGTCATAAAAATTTAATAATGCCTTCATAAGTGCAGTGCCTCTGGGGACGCGCAGTCCGGTTTTTTTCTCGATAATTTTCGTCTCTTTTGTGTCGCTGTTTGTGTGCATGGGGTGATTGGTCATAATAATTGAATAATGCCTTCATAAGTGCAGTGCCTCTGGGGACACGCAGTCCGGTTTTTTTCTCGATAATTTTCGTCTCTTTTGTGTCGCTGTTTGTGAGCATGGGGTGATTGGTCATAATAATTTAATAATGCCTTCATAAGTGCAGTGCCTCTGGGGACGCGCAGTCCGGTTTTTTTCTCGATAATTTTCGTCTCTTTTGTGTCGCTGTTTGTGTGCATGGGGTGATTGGTCATAATAATTGAATAATTCCTTCATAAGTGCAGTGCCTCTGGGGACGCGCAGTCCGGTTTTTTCGCGATAATTTTCGTCTCTTTTGTGTCGCTGTTTGTGAGCATGGGGTGATTGGTCATAAAAATTTAATAATGCCTTCATAAGTGCAGTGCCTCTGGGGACGCGCAGTCCGGTTTTTTTCTCGATAATTTTCGTCTCTTTTGTGTCGCTGTTTGTGTGCATGGGGTGATTGGTCATAATAATTGAATAATGCCTTCATAAGTGCAGTGCCTCTGGGGACGCGCAGTCCGGTTTTTTTCTCGATAATTTTCGTCTCTTTTGTGTCGCTGTTTGTGAGCATGGGGTGATTGGTCATAAAAATTTAATAATGCCTTCATAAGTGCAGTGCTTCTGGGGACGCGCAGTCCAGTTTTTTTCTCGATAATTTTCGTCTCTTTTGTGTCGCTGTTTGTGTGCATGGGGTGATTGGTCATAATAATTGAATAATGCCTTCATAAGTGCAGTGCCTCTGGGGACGCGCAGTCCGGTTTTTTCGCGATAATTTTCGTCTCTTTTGTGTCGCTGTTTGTGAGCATGGGGTGATTGGTCATAAAAATTTAATAATGCCTTCATAAGTGCAGTGCCTCTGGGGACGCGCAGTCCGGTTTTTTTCTCGATAATTTTCGTCTCTTTTGTGTCGCTGTTTGTGTGCATGGGGTGATTGGTCATAATAATTGAATAATGCCTTCATAAGTGCAGTGCTTCTGGGGACGCGCAGTCCTGTTTTTTCGCGATAATTTTCGTCTCTTTTGTGTCGCTGTTTGTGTGCATGGGGTGATTGGTCATAATAATTGAATAATGCCTTCATAAGTGCAGTGCCTCTGGGGACGCGCAGTCCGGTTTTTTCGCGATAATTTTCGTCTCTTTTGTGTCGCTGTTTGTGAGCATGGGGTGATTGGTCATAAAAATTTAATAATGCCTTCATAAGTGCAGTGCCTCTGGGGACGCGCAGTCCAGTTTTTTTCTCGATAATTTTCGTCTCTTTTGTGTCGCTGTTTGTGTGCATGGGGTGATTGGTCATAATAATTGAATAATGCCTTCATAAGTGCAGTGCTTCTGGGGACGCGCAGTCCTGTTTTTTCGCGATAATTTTCGTCTCTTTTGTGTCGCTGTTTGTGTGCATGGGGTGATTGGTCATAATAATTGAATAATGCCTTCATAAGTGCAGTGCCTCTGGGGACGCGCAGTCCTGTTTTTTCGCGATAATTTTCGTCTCTTTTGTGTCGCTGTTTGTGAGCATGGGGTGATTGGTCATAATAATTGAATAATGCCTTCATAAGTGCAGTGCCTCTGGGGACGCGCAGTCCGGTTTTTTTCTCGATAATTTTCGTCTCTTTTGTGTCGCTGTTTGTGTGCATGGGGTGATTGGTCATAATAATTGAATAATGCCTTCATAAGTGCAGTGCCTCTGGGGACGCGCAGTCCGGTTTTTTCGCGATAATTTTCGTCTCTTTTGTGTCGCTGTTTGTGAGCATGGGGTGATTGGTCATAATAATTGAATAATGCCTTCATAAGTGCAGTGCTTCTGGGGACGCGCAGTCCTGTTTTTTCTCGATAATTTTCGTCTCTTTTGTGTCGCTGTTTGTGTGCATGGGGTGATTGGTCATAATAATTGAATAATGCCTTCATAAGTGCAGTGCCTCTGGGGACGCGCAGTCCGGTTTTTTCGCGATAATTTTCGTCTCTTTTGTGTCGCTGTTTGTGAGCATGGGGTGATTGGTCATAATAATTGAATAATGCCTTCATAAGTGCAGTGCCTCTGGGGACGCGCAGTCCGGTTTTTTCGCGATAATTTTCGTCTCTTTTGTGTCGCTGTTTGTGAGCATGGGGTGATTGGTCATAATAATTTAATAATGCCTTCATAAGTGCAGTGCCTCTGGGGACGCGCAGTCCAGTTTTTTTCTCGATAATTTTCGTCTCTTTTGTGTCGCTGTTTGTGTGCATGGGGTGATTGGTCATAAAAATTTAATAATGCCTTCATAAGTGCAGTGCCTCTGGGGACGCGCAGTCCAGTTTTTTTCTCGATAATTTTCGTCTCTTTTGTGTCGCTGTTTGTGTGCATGGGGTGATTGGTCATAATAATTGAATAATGCCTTCATAAGTGCAGTGCCTCTGGGGACGCGCAGTCCGGTTTTTTTCTCGATAATTTTCGTCTCTTTTGTGTCGCTGTTTGTGTGCATGGGGTGATTGGTCATAATAATTGAATAATGCCTTCATAAGTGCAGTGCCTCTGGGGACGCGCAGTCCGGTTTTTTCGCGATAATTTTCGTCTCTTTTGTGTCGCTGTTTGTGAGCATGGGGTGATTGGTCATAATAATTGAATAATGCCTTCATAAGTGCAGTGCTTCTGGGGACGCGCAGTCCTGTTTTTTCTCGATAATTTTCGTCTCTTTTGTGTCGCTGTTTGTGTGCATGGGGTGATTGGTCATAATAATTGAATAATGCCTTCATAAGTGCAGTGCCTCTGGGGACGCGCAGTCCGGTTTTTTCGCGATAATTTTCGTCTCTTTTGTGTCGCTGTTTGTGTGCATGGGGTGATTGGTCATAATAATTGAATAATGCCTTCATAAGTGCAGTGCCTCTGGGGACGCGCAGTCCTGTTTTTTCTCGATAATTTTCGTCTCTTTTGTGTCGCTGTTTGTGAGCATGGGGTGATTGGTCATAAAAATTTAATAATGCATTCATAAGTGCAGTGCCTCTGGGGACGCGCAGTCCGGTTTTTTTCTCGATAATTTTCGTCTCTTTTGTGTCGCTGTTTGTGTGCATGGGGTGATTGGTCATAATAATTGAATAATGCCTTCATAAGTGCAGTGCCTCTGGGGACGCGCAGTCCGGTTTTTTTCTCGATAATTTTCGTCTCTTTTGTGTCGCTGTTTGTGAGCATGGGGTGATTGGTCATAATAATTTAATAATGCCTTCATAAGTGCAGTGCCTCTGGGGACGCGCAGTCCGGTTTTTTTCTCGATAATTTTCGTCTCTTTTGTGTCGCTGTTTGTGAGCATGGGGTGATTGGTCATAATAATTGAATAATTCCTTCATAAGTGCAGTGCCTCTGGGGACGCGCAGTCCGGTTTTTTCGCGATAATTTTCGTCTCTTTTGTGTCGCTATTTGTGTGCATGGGGTGATTGGTCATAATAATTGAATAATGCCTTCATAAGTGCAGTGCTTCTGGGGACGCGCAGTCCTGTTTTTTCTCGATAATTTTCGTCTCTTTTGTGTCGCTGTTTGTGAGCATGGGGTGATTGGTCATAAAAATTTAATAATGCCTTCATAAGTGCAGTGCCTCTGGGGACGCGCAGTCCGGTTTTTTTCTCGATAATTTTCGTCTCTTTTGTGTCGCTGTTTGTGTGCATGGGGTGATTGGTCATAATAATTGAATAATGCCTTCATAAGTGCAGTGCCTCTGGGGACGCGCAGTCCGGTTTTTTTCTCGATAATTTTCGTCTCTTTTGTGTCGCTGTTTGTGAGCATGGGGTGATTGGTCATAAAAATTTAATAATGCCTTCATAAGTGCAGTGCCTCTGGGGACGCGCAGTCCCGTTTTTTTTCTCGATAATTTTCGTCTCTTTTGTGTCGCTGTTTGTGTGCATGGGGTGATTGGTCATAATAATTGAATAATGCCTTCATAAGTGCAGTGCCTCTGGGGACGCGCAGTCCGGTTTTTTCGCGATAATTTTCGTCTCTTTTGTGTCGCTGTTTGTGAGCATGGGGTGATTGGTCATAATAATTGAATAATGCCTTCATAAGTGCAGTGCTTCTGGGGACGCGCAGTCCTGTTTTTTCTCGATAATTTTCGTCTCTTTTGTGTCGCTGTTTGTGTGCATGGGGTGATTGGTCATAATAATTGAATAATGCCTTCATAAGTGCAGTGCCTCTGGGGACGCGCAGTCCGGTTTTTTCGCGATAATTTTCGTCTCTTTTGTGTCGCTGTTTGTGAGCATGGGGTGATTGGTCATAATAATTGAATAATGCCTTCATAAGTGCAGTGCCTCTGGGGACGCGCAGTCCGGTTTTTTCGCGATAATTTTCGTCTCTTTTGTGTCGCTGTTTGTGAGCATGGGGTGATTGGTCATAATAATTTAATAATGCCTTCATAAGTGCAGTGCCTCTGGGGACGCGCAGTCCAGTTTTTTTCTCGATAATTTTCGTCTCTTTTGTGTCGCTGTTTGTGTGCATGGGGTGATTGGTCATAAAAATTTAATAATGCCTTCATAAGTGCAGTGCCTCTGGGGACGCGCAGTCCAGTTTTTTTCTCGATAATTTTCGTCTCTTTTGTGTCGCTGTTTGTGTGCATGGGGTGATTGGTCATAATAATTGAATAATGCCTTCATAAG
Source organism: Culex pipiens pallens (assembly GCF_016801865.2). Classification (NCBI taxonomy): domain Eukaryota; kingdom Metazoa; phylum Arthropoda; class Insecta; order Diptera; family Culicidae; genus Culex; species Culex pipiens. The sequence continues at coordinate 60,231,764 of NC_068937.1, read as the reverse complement.
TGCAGTGCCTCTGGGGACGCGCAGTCCGGTTTTTTTCTCGATAATTTTCGTCTCTTTTGTGTCGCTGTTTGTGTGCATGGGGTGATTGGTCATAATAATTGAATAATGCCTTCATAAGTGCAGTGCCTCTGGGGACGCGCAGTCCGGTTTTTTCGCGATAATTTTCGTCTCTTTTGTGTCGCTGTTTGTGAGCATGGGGTGATTGGTCATAATAATTGAATAATGCCTTCATAAGTGCAGTGCTTCTGGGGACGCGCAGTCCTGTTTTTTCTCGATAATTTTCGTCTCTTTTGTGTCGCTGTTTGTGTGCATGGGGTGATTGGTCATAATAATTGAATAATGCCTTCATAAGTGCAGTGCCTCTGGGGACGCGCAGTCCGGTTTTTTCGCGATAATTTTCGTCTCTTTTGTGTCGCTGTTTGTGTGCATGGGGTGATTGGTCATAATAATTGAATAATGCCTTCATAAGTGCAGTGCCTCTGGGGACGCGCAGTCCTGTTTTTTCTCGATAATTTTCGTCTCTTTTGTGTCGCTGTTTGTGAGCATGGGGTGATTGGTCATAAAAATTTAATAATGCATTCATAAGTGCAGTGCCTCTGGGGACGCGCAGTCCGGTTTTTTTCTCGATAATTTTCGTCTCTTTTGTGTCGCTGTTTGTGTGCATGGGGTGATTGGTCATAATAATTGAATAATGCCTTCATAAGTGCAGTGCCTCTGGGGACGCGCAGTCCGGTTTTTTTCTCGATAATTTTCGTCTCTTTTGTGTCGCTGTTTGTGAGCATGGGGTGATTGGTCATAATAATTTAATAATGCCTTCATAAGTGCAGTGCCTCTGGGGACGCGCAGTCCGGTTTTTTTCTCGATAATTTTCGTCTCTTTTGTGTCGCTGTTTGTGAGCATGGGGTGATTGGTCATAATAATTGAATAATTCCTTCATAAGTGCAGTGCCTCTGGGGACGCGCAGTCCGGTTTTTTCGCGATAATTTTCGTCTCTTTTGTGTCGCTATTTGTGTGCATGGGGTGATTGGTCATAATAATTGAATAATGCCTTCATAAGTGCAGTGCTTCTGGGGACGCGCAGTCCTGTTTTTTCTCGATAATTTTCGTCTCTTTTGTGTCGCTGTTTGTGAGCATGGGGTGATTGGTCATAAAAATTTAATAATGCCTTCATAAGTGCAGTGCCTCTGGGGACGCGCAGTCCGGTTTTTTTCTCGATAATTTTCGTCTCTTTTGTGTCGCTGTTTGTGTGCATGGGGTGATTGGTCATAATAATTGAATAATGCCTTCATAAGTGCAGTGCCTCTGGGGACGCGCAGTCCGGTTTTTTTCTCGATAATTTTCGTCTCTTTTGTGTCGCTGTTTGTGAGCATGGGGTGATTGGTCATAAAAATTTAATAATGCCTTCATAAGTGCAGTGCCTCTGGGGACGCGCAGTCCCGTTTTTTTTCTCGATAATTTTCGTCTCTTTTGTGTCGCTGTTTGTGTGCATGGGGTGATTGGTCATAATAATTGAATAATGCCTTCATAAGTGCAGTGCTTCTGGGGACGCGCAGTCCTGTTTTTTCGCGATAATTTTCGTCTCTTTTGTGTCGCTATTTGTGTGCATGGGGTGATTGGTCATAATAATTGAATAATGCCTTCATAAGTGCAGTGCCTCTGGGGACGCGCAGTCCTGTTTTTTCTCGATAATTTTCGTCTCTTTTGTGTCGCTGTTTGTGAGCATGGGGTGATTGGTCATAAAAATTTAATAATGCCTTCATAAGTGCAGTGCCTCTGGGGACGCGCAGTCCGGTTTTTTTCTCGATAATTTTCGTCTCTTTTGTGTCGCTGTTTGTGTGCATGGGGTGATTGGTCATAATAATTGAATAATGCCTTCATAAGTGCAGTGCTTCTGGGGACGCGCAGTCCTGTTTTTTCGCGATAATTTTCGTCTCTTTTGTGTCGCTGTTTGTGTGCATGGGGTGATTGGTCATAATAATTGAATAATGCCTTCATAAGTGCAGTGCTTCTGGGGACGCGCAGTCCGGTTTTTTCGCGATAATTTTCGTCTCTTTTGTGTCGCTGTTTGTGTGCATGGGGTGATTGGTCATAAAAATTTAATAATGCCTTCATAAGTGCAGTGCCTCTGGGGACGCGCAGTCCGGTTTTTTTCTCGATAATTTTCGTCTCTTTTGTGTCGCTGTTTGTGAGCATGGGGTGATTGGTCATAAAAATTTAATAATGCCTTCATAAGTGCAGTGCCTCTGGGGACGCGCAGTCCGGTTTTTTTCTCGATAATTTTCGTCTCTTTTGTGTCGCTGTTTGTGTGCATGGGGTGATTGGTCATAATAATTGAATAATGCCTTCATAAGTGCAGTGCCTCTGGGGACGCGCAGTTCGGTTTTTTCGCGATAATTTTCGTCGTAAATGATCGTTAAAATTTATTCCAACTTTCAGTTTTAGTAATTACTCATCAAACTATCGATTATATGAAGAGTAAAGCGTCATTTATTTACTATATTTGAAATTTGCTCGCGTTATCTAAATTGTAAAAACAGTACAATTATACTGATAAGTCCAGCCCATAGCACTAATGCTCGGCTGGCACGCGTTCGATAAAAATAAACCATTTTAAATAATCAATTATCTATCTTCCCGCAGCCGGCTGCCTAAGATTTAAAAAATTTGAACCGATAAACAAAATGCTCATGGTCACATCACTGCCACTCGTGAATCCTGACCTCATACCCATCTACTAACCCCCTCAAAACTCATGTGATACTTTGTCGGAGAAGCAGTCGATTGGGCGGTCTCTATCACTCAAGTATCGGACTAACATTCCCATCCACTTCCCCGTGACCCTACCACTGGTCGTGGCCGGCGCCGGTATTGATCAGCATGATAGGGGCCTTTGAGAAGTTGCGAAGCGAGGAAAGATAGCACCCACTCATCTTCCACGGCTCGTGGATGTAACTTCTGGAGGTCCTGGTCAATAACGGAGTAGCAACTGCGGGTGGGCACCTATGCTTATGCTTATGCTTAAAAAATATTAGGTTTTTTTTTCTCTGAATGCGTTTGATCATTTTTTTTTGAATACATGATATACCGGAAATTTATTTCGGAGCGTTTGGTACGGTATGTCCACGCATCCTTCCTCCCCTGTAGATTCTGTGAAATGTGATCCGTTCACAGAATCCTCTCTGCGGTAAACACAACGCAGTAGGGCTCGTCGCTTTAATTTTTGTATTACATTTTTGGGTGTTCTCGGATATATTACAATTATTAATATTGACAAGAAAAGTGCTTGGGGCGTAATCTAATCACAAGACTTTCCAACATGCTTTTATCGGACTGGCTGCGTTTTTGTTAGATTAGATTAGATTAGATGATATACCGGAAATTTATCTCTAACCCCTATGACAAAAATCCGAGGGAAGAACAATTATTATAATCTCATCTAATCAAATCAAACCCTAGCGCAGCCATTCTTTCGAAGGGATCCTGGAGAGTACCTTAGGCGTCATCCATAAAGTATGTGACGCTAAAATCGGCCAAAAATCAGTATTCAAGAAATAGTCTAGCGTGACGTCACAGTCTCACGTACCCGCCCTCTCCCCCTTGTCACACTTTGTCACACTTGCGGGGGGTTGTCGCTCCCCCCATAGAGCGTGACGTACTTTATGGATGACGCCTTAGGTTAAATTACGCCTATCACTCTTCTTGCCATTTATTAACATTTGTAGTGCGCCATTGCATCGGAATGCATTGAAACATCACAAACAAACGTTAAAGCGGCCAGGCCTACTGCGTAAAGTTGTATCGCAGAGTCATTATTCGTTGAAGTGTGTTGTAAAATTATAAATAACTCTTTAAGTTCGTAACTGTTTTGCGAAAAGTAGAAGTATATTAATTTCTAATTTGTTTTAACCCATAACTATTCTCAAAGGCGCTATCAAACCTATCAAATCAAGTTTAAATCCTCCCCTAAACCCGTTTTCAACACCTCTCACTTTACTCTAATCGAATCAATTTATCGCGTTCTATCGCGACAACGAATGGAGCTCACCTCTTATTGCAACTCCAAATCTAGCGTCACTCAACTCGCTCACTAACTTACTGACTCACGTTTTCCGTTTCCGTTTCCCGCTTTCCCTCTTCCCATTTCAATCACAGGCCCCCCTGTTCCGGATCTTCCAGCGCGTCTTGAACGCCCCGAAGGACGGCCACGATGCCGAGCTGCGGCGGCTTGGCGTTTACGTCGTGCGGCAGTTTACCGCCCTCGCGCCCAACAATCCGCGAATCTACGCCGAGCTGCTGTTCTACAAATCGATTAAGGAAGCGAACGCGATCGAAATGGGCTACGAAGACATGTACGGGAACAGCGTGTAAGTTTGGCGCGGGAAGGTTGCCCTCCTAGGGTGGTGGCCAACGGGGATTTTGGGGCAGCAATGTGACATGGACAGTACAGTGGTAAAGATTGGGGATTTCAAATATTTCACAGATTTTTCAAATTTTAGGTCGCTTTGATTTAGTTTATTTCTTTGTTTTTTTTTTTTTTATTTGTTGCGATTTTTGCTTTATTTCTTGGATTTTTTTAATTTTTGAGTTGTTTTTTATTTGTTTTATTTCTTTGAGTTGAGAGATATCAACTCTGATTGCTTTGATTTGTTTTTTTATTTTTTTTTGATTTGTACGACTTCTTTCATATATCTGATTTCTTTGATTTTTTTATAAGTATTTTTTTCATAGATTCAAGAAATATGTGGATTTTTATGTTGTTTTTTAATTTATAATTTTACTTGGTTGAGGGATGTTTGTTTTTTTTTAAAGATTTTTACAATTTTTTACAACTTTTTGGATTTGTAGAAGGTTTTTTAAATTTTCCCTCAGCACTGTAGAAATTTACCTCCGCAAATGGTGTGCGTTTTCATCGAACGTCAGTAACAAATGATTTTCTGTCTGTTTTTCTATTTTCTTCTCGGTTTGCTGATGCCGGGAATTCCATGCTTTCCTTTCCACGACGTCTTTCAGTGGTGCTAGCGGTCCCAAGGGCGCCTGGAGTGAGGAACAGGAGGAGGAACTGCGACGACTTTACATGGAGAACCAGACGAACCCAGAAACCGATCAAGGTAAGAGAGAAGCTGAGAAGGTTGAACAGGAACAATCTTTATTTTTTGGTTGGGGTAGGAAACAGGAAATGAAAAGGACGGAAATTGCATCAAAAGATGGCGTGCGTGGAACGTTGCTTGGTGAATTTTTAACGTGCAGTTTCAATTGCTGTTGGATGATAGGACACGATTTGGTTGGATTTATCGATATCGTTTTGACTTTTGGGATTGAACTGATTTCATTGTTGGTTAGAAATGATACTACTCCCATGTCATTTTTGTTACGATTTTGATTTTTTTGACTCTTGAAAATGAACACCAAGTCTGTTTATCCCATTGTTACATTTCTACGCATAATTATCCCACCAGGTATTTCGTTGACGTAAATTCTTTTTCGCCGAAATTTTACGATACAATTCATTATGTTATGTATTTAGCATAGTTAACACTTGAATATAATTTATTGGGGTAAAAAAAGCAAAGTAATCCACTTTAACGACCCCCGGGTCTTTTGTGGTCTCTGTTGCAAGTTTCTGCTCATTTCTAGGCGTCCGAAGATTATGTGTGGTGAGTCACCCAAAACCTCTTTTACGCAAATGGACCGACGTTTTACTTCCCCATCCGATAGAAGGCGTGGTCAGGCAAATCTCGTCTCGAAAAATGCCACCGGGTCCGTCTGGGATTGAACCCAGGCCATACTGGGGTTAAGAGGCTACCACGCTAACCACTAAACCAACGGACCCGGCATGGGGTAATCAGGAACAAATAGAGTCAGTTTAAGTTGTACTAATCTCTAAATTTTATATTGTTCAAACAGAATCCGCCGAAAATATCTGAATGAAAAAGTACCACTTAAAAATCACAAAACTTTATTACCAAACTTGAAACTTTTTTTATGACCAAGTATTTGTCGAAAAACGAAACATTTATTAGGTAAGAGTGATATTCATGAATTTTGTTGGTATTTAACATTTAATCAGTCCAATGCCTTTTTTGTCGGCAGATTTTCGAAGATAGCCCGCTTTTCTTCAGGAATCACAGCTTTAAGGGTGGCCACCAACGCCTTCTTTCTCTCCGGGTCCATACTTAGCAGCGACTCCTGCCAGAACATGGTTTTCATAAGGTTAAAATCAGCGGTCTCGACAAGCTTTTGCTGTTTTTTTTTGACGTGGATTGGTAAGGAAACTTGGGCCGGCAATCTGCTCCACCGCCGATTTCCCTTTTACCTACCGGTGGGAGCGTACGTGTACTTTGTACTCACTTTGCAAGAACACTTGTAAGAAACGCTAAAAAAACGCAACTTTCGAAAAGTTAAAGAATTACCAGAACTTGCTAGAATTAATGGAAAATACGAGAATTACAAGAATTACTGCAGAATTGCTAAGTAATTCTGGAATTACTGAATTATGCCACCAATTTGGTTCGGTGCCGGATACTCTTAACACGAAAATTAATAGGCATTAATAAGTTTATAAAAGGTTAATCGTGATTATTTGGACAGTTATTTTAACTGTTTTTTTTTAATTTTCTGTAGTATGTTTTCACAAATAAGAATCATGGAATCACTAATAATTAATGAAATAATCGAGAATTACCAGGATTACTCCGGAATTACTGAGTAATTCCGGAATTACAGAATTACTTGCTCAAACACAAAGTAACTCAAGATTAAGACCAGTTTGACACTGTGTGTGTGTGTGTGTGGTCCAATCCAATACCCGCTAACCGGTAGCGAAATTATGGGAAAGTATTATTTGTATCAGACTGTGTACATGCCGAATGCTGATACAGCTTATCTCAGTCCCGGGTATTAGGTGGTGATAGCCCTCGCGCTGCTTCCAACGACCCATTTCAGAATGACAGAGCTCCTTGCGGTCCAATTCCGAGGTCGCTGGGCATTGTTCGGCCCCGCCTAAACATAGTAGCAAGCATCTGAAGGAAACTCGATCTATATTTAGATTTCCAATCCCCTCAGGCAAATCAGGGACCAGCGCGTATTTAATACCTAATATAAGAAGAAGAGATAACATGTTTCAACACTACGGATCAATTCACTGCTAGAGTGTAAACCTTCTGGCCGACTGCTAAGCGTCCCAGACCACCACTAATCCAAAGGTGTGAGTTCGAATCCCACCTGATTCATTTTAGTTTTTATTCATATTCAAATTCCTGATTCCAAATTTCAAAGGTACCTTCCGGGATTTGATCCCTGAACCTTCTGCTTGGGAGACAGAAGCCGTAACCATTAAGCCACGGAGCCGGTTGAATGGGACGTGGTTCTCTGTATGGCTTTTTGCGAGATGAGAGCAGAGGACAACAATCATCTCAACGTTTCCACTTTACCCGGGCTAACGACCGGCAGTTCCAGTTCACGATGATTTCCCTTCATATGTTAAAAACCACTTATGATTTTGGCACATATTCCGTTTGTCAACGTATCCTGTCATTACTGGCGGGAAAAATCTACGTGGAATCAGCTGTGCAGACCTCATGTGTGACAGGAATGCAGGTTGAGCGACTCCCACGGGAAGATTAAGACCAGTTTGACACTATACTAGAAACCCCTTGATTAGGCACTTTGCGATTTTTCCAACTGCTAAAGATTTAAATTGGTTCAAATTGTCTAGTTAAATGTTTCCGACACAGTTGAGCTGTCGCTACTGTCAAGCTTGAAACATATAGTATACATTTTGTTCCCCGAGCCCTCGGTAGCGTCAACTCCCGGCGTGTCAACCGGCTGACGGCCGGGTGTGTGAGCCTATGTGCTAAACACTCGCGCCACAACGCCACATCACCCCATATATCTTACTCAAGCAACAACAAACGCGAAAGGCAACATTTACAACGTGCAATTGCTTTCCCTGCCAGGTTGACAGCCAGCGAGCAATGCATTGTCGTTCTAATTTTTTTAATTCTCTGGATTTTTACACCATACTTATTTGCATTAAAATTTGCCGAAGACACCAAAACGATCAGTTGTTTTTTTGCGGCTGTAAACTTGATTGTGAAGTTATGCAAACGCACAAAATTTCATCAACATTTTCTAAATATCAAATAAAACCAATTTTCCAAAGATTTTCCCACTTTAAAATGAAAGAATGTACAGAAAATGCGCTGATTGTGTCCCATCAGCTGCAATCCTGGGGCAAAGGATTTTTCCCCCGCTCTTTTCGCTTCATGTTTCTCTAAATGGCCAAGTGTGCAGCACACGGTTCAGTACAATAAGAAAATGCTGCTGCTGCTGGTGGTGAGTATGAATGAACGAATGTGTACGGCAACCGGCAAAAACATCTATCACTGTCGCCGGAATAAGTTTCTGCGGGCGAAAGCGAAAATTTTCCCGGGCGGACAAAGAAAGCTGTTCGAAAAAAACACGGCACTGGCAAAATCCGCCCCCGTCGTGTTCGCTCCGCAAAAGTATTGTCACGGAGCGCGCAGAGTGAAGGGGGAAATAGATGCTGGGTAAAAAAACTATTTGCGCTGGAAATGTTTTGAACATCGTGTAAAGTAATTATGCCTTTTTCGTGGGAATTTGGACGACAGATACACAAAGTGATGGGGATTTTTGTAATGGAAGGGACTTTTTAGAGGTAGTTAAGTAATATTGCAATCTCTTGAAAAAATAACCTTTTCGATATGTTTGACAATTCTTTTGTGGACACTTTTCCTGTCATTCTCGATTGGGAGCGTTCTTTTATTACGTAACGCAAAAATTAGGATTTTTGGACCCCCTTCCTTCCTCCCCCTGACAAAATTTCCATACAAATTAAAAAAATGTATGGGCGTAACACGGCCATCGATCCCCTCCTTCCCCCCAATTGCGTTATGTAATAAAAGAACGGAAAAGGATCTAAACCCAAGCAGCATTTATTGTCGCCAAGCCTTATTTGCAACTAATTCAAAACAATCCAATATTGCTCAGGCAACATGTACGCAACACTCCTGGTGACAAAAAAAGCGCACGACAACAACGCGATTGGCAACAATAGCCAGATAGTTGTGAACGTGTTGCGGCAATGTTTCCTATGCGATGCTAATTTTTGTAGGAGAAATTGATGGTGTTGCAACAATGTTACAAATATGTTGCAAATATGTCACCATTATGGTGAAAATTTTGGTTGCTTGAAATCAAACGTGCACCCGAAATGATTTCAAGCGCAACAAACTTCTAATTAATTTCTCAATAAATATGTTTCCGCTTTGGTTTCGCTACAAAACAAAAATGGATAAGTCTGGAAAAATAAACCTGTCGCATTTTTCGTCGACAACAAACAAAATTGTTTTTCTTAAATGTATAGAAGGTGTATTTCTTTGGCCATTTCAAGTTTACCGAGTAAAATTGCATTCTACTCATGGTTTTTTCATGCGCTCTCAATCGTTTTAAAATTTGCTATCTTTTCTGGAGCCATTTTAGTATCAAAATTAAAAATGTTGGCTATTATATATGAAAATTATCTGAGCCTTAATCCTAGCTACACAGAATGACAATTTTGTAACAAAAATTCATACAAAATGGGTTGAAATAGCTAAAAATTTATTGTTAAAGTATTTTTTTTCCAATCCACCATCATGGCGCTTTGTACGCACAGGGGTGTACTCAGGATCCTGATTATAATTAGCTGTGTGAAAATTATTCTTTTAATGCAAATTCGAAATTTTATGATTTTGAGTGTGTTATTTTCATGTTCGACAATATATTACTTAATTTTTGGCTATAGCAAAAATATCCTTTTTTCTTTGAAATTTAAATGTTATGATTTTCGAATCCCCTCTTCATTCCCACCTTTAATCATTATTATGAATGAATGAAAAACCCTATTTAAAAAGATAATAAATTGAATAAATGTGATAAGATTTCTGAATCATTCACCCTTAGAACGTCCCTGCTTATTTCTCTTTGAGCAAATTGCCACACTTCACTTCTGTTGCAGCAACGTTTCAAATATGTAGCAAAAAAGTTGAACATACATATCGAACACCCCAATTTGTGTAACGTTGTGGTAACATAATGGAAACATAAAATTTGCAAACATTTTATTTGTCTTGAGAACTGTCAAACGAAAACAAATCTCGTAATTGATAACTATTTTGGCGAGTGTTAACAATATTGCACGAGTCCTTGGAAAAAACTGTGTTTGGAAGGTGTGTTTTAAGCAACGTAGAATCAAATTTCTGGATGGCGGATGGTTCTTGGTGGGTGGTTCCCCTCCCCATTGTAAAAAAGCAAGTGGGGCGAGGAACCGGGCGCGGGTACCATCAGCCTTAGGCTGATTTCGGCTCTCCCGCACCCCACTGAGGATGTTGTGTTGGGTGGTGGACCACGTACTGGGGCCTCGGTCGGAACCGGGAAAAAGTCTTGCCAGAAAAACTGATGGACAAGGCTGCCCACCGGCGGGAAGCTCAGTGGCTACGTGAAGGCATCTCGAGACACCCAAGTAAGCTTCCCGTGTGTGTGCAGAGTGCTGACTTTGTGTCCAACTGCCGAGTTTTGGGATCATCCGAAAAATCACACGAATTAGGTTTTGATTGATCCGGGAAATCTTCCTCAGCATAATTAGCGGAATGCTTTTATGAATAGTGGAAATGTTATTTATTGTTTGTTTTTGCTGGTCGATAGTCGAAGTTTTGTTCTTGTCATGGCAAACGATATTTACAGTTAGCTTATCAAGGAAATATTGCAGCAACTTGTTTGCAACCTTCGCCGCTCAACATGAAGAAAGTTTTTTTTTGTTCCAACAGTGGTACAATAATGTAACAGAAACGTTGCGTAAACAAACAAAATCAAATTGTTGCCCCAGAAAATAATGGTAACTATTTCGTGAAGAATTTTGTTTCGATGTCACATTTTCGCGAATTGCAACATTGTTGCTCCCTTTTAGTAACATTACTGGACTTAGACGTTTTTAGCATGTTGCGCGATGCTGCTTGGGAAAGTAATAATCACAACGCCCTTCCTTAACCTGATAAAATGTGTTATACTAACAGGCTATCGTTTCCAATAAATTACAAATTACAAATTAGGAGTTCCGTGAGTTTGTTTTTCAACGTAAAAATTCAGCTGTCAGTCGTTCTAATTACCGTAAAACGGGGTGACTTTGATAGCCGGGGTGACTTTGATAGGTTCGCAATTTTTCAGCAAAATGAAGAGTACCATTAAAATACTTACGGAAAGGTTTAGAATCATACTGACTATGGTAAGAAAGTATTCAAAGTACCTCAAGAAGAACTGTTCTAAAAATATTGAAAAGTTTAAAAAGTTAGTTAACTATAGTTAGGAAAATATTGATAAAAGTCATCATTTCTGGAGCAACATTTGAAAAGGGCGCATAAGCATTTTGACAGCTAGAACTATTATGCGAATTCCGAGCCAACAGGTAACTATTTAACAAAACCCTCACCGTTAGAAGGTTGCTGGGAAGGCCAGCTATTGTTTAACACATCAAGTTTTGTGAAAAAGTTACCTGTTAGCTCAAAATTTGCAAAATAGTTCTAGCTGTCAAAATGCTTATCCGCCCTTTTCTCGTGTTGCTCCAGATTTTTAACTTCTCAAAGTGTCATGATTTTCTCAATGAACATGATTTTGAATCGGAAAACGGAATGCATTTTCGGATTCCTTGGACAATTTTCCACTAGGAGAAGCTTAAGTAAGTTTGTAAATAATAAATAATATGTGTTTTTGAAACACAATTTAAAAAAAATCTCCATATTTATAAGCAATTTCAGTTGTACAAATTTCATGTAAAATGTGAAAACTTGTGATTCTTGCTTCTAATTCAGTATAAAATGCAATATAAATCGATAATTTTATAAACAAAACTAGTTTTAATAAATATCAGGCAAAATTCCGACTTTTTAACAATTTTAACTAAAATTTATATGTATTTTGTTAAAAAGCTTATAAACTTAGTTAACTAAATATAAACATTGATTTTTTTCTGAAAAACTATATCAGCTACTTTAGTGATGGTACATTTAACGTACAAATAAAGTTTGAACATCTTAAATATGATTTCAACCAGAAAAACTATGACTATCAAAGTCACCCCGGAATTTAAACTAAGAATTTTTAACGTAACTATTTTTCTAAACACTATTGAAAAAACTTTTTTTTCCAAAATAGTGCATAGACTTTGTGTGGCCTACCCCAGTACATGTTTCAAAAATAATAATCTTGAGAAAAACCTTACCTGTTGGAAAATATTCCATATACTTGAATGCACTCCCATACGAAAAAGTGAATCCGCTCTGTTTTGTAATGGAGTTGACGAGAAAAAAGTGTGACTTTATAAAAATAAATATGCTGTTTTTTCAACTTCATTATATTTAATTGAAAATATCAGTTGCAAGTTTCTTGCCTGCACTTTATGAGTATTACCCTTTAATCCAAATAACTTATAAAAAGCTTCGAATAAAACATTACCCAATTTCCAACCTTATTTCCCATCAGACGTCATCGACTGGATCTCGGAGAACCTCATCGACAAAACGCGCACCCGTCGGTCCATAATCAAAAAGCTCAAAGAGCTGGGCCTGATCTTCAAAGCACCCACCAAGAAAAGCAACGCCGCCGCCGTCAACAAGAACCTCTGGACGCCGGAGCAGGACGAAAAGCTGCGCGCGCTGTATGACCAACATCGCCTCAACCGTTACGTGCTGGGAATAATCTGCGATGAGTTTGTTGGGGTGCGATCCAAGCAGGCCATCGTCAAGCGAATGATCACGCTGGGGCTGATTGCCGACAAGAACGAGGTGAAGCCGCCGAAAAAATCGCGGTCGGAGAAGGCTGCGGAGAATGGCTTTGAGGAGGGTGGCGACGGAATGAGCGGTGAAGATTCGATGTCAGATTCTGACAGCGGATCGGACGGAGAGAATGGCGGGCCAGCAGTTAGTCAGCAGAAGCAAGCGAAGCCTACTAGGCCGAAACCGGTCAAGCAGAGTAAACCCGCTGCTGCTGCTCAAAAGAAGCGTGCGCCGCCAACTAAGACCACGCTGAATGCGAAGAGCGTTCGCGGCATTTTGTCCGAGGTGGAGGAATCGATGAAGGAGGCGATCGAATGGCTGGCGGAATCGTTTACCGAGGCGTGCGACGATTACGATCCCTCGCTGGAAGATCCGGACGACGGAGTGCCGCTGGTGGCCGTGATGCAATCGCACCAGGAGGCGCTCAAGAATGGGCAGTTTGGCAGGCTGCTGCGGGAGTTGGGCGTTGCGGAACCGGTTGATAATGTGAGTAAACTTGAAAAATCCAGTTTGAGTTTTTTTCTCCTTTTTATATATTTTTTTAAATTTAACTTCAATTTTTAACTTTTAAATTTTGAGCTTTAACTTTTAAGCATTAAGTAGTTTTTAGTTTTTAGTTTTTAGTTTTTAGTTTTTAGTTTTTAGTTTTTAGTTCAACTTGTAATTTTGCAATTAACATTTAATTTATTTTCCAACTATTTCCCAGGAAACATACTGGCGCATTCCGGTATCGATGAAGCCGGACGAGCTGCAGTTGCGGATTAAGCTGTTGAACGGCGAATATCACGGGCAGGAGGAGGAAAAGGAGAAGGAGAGGTACCCAGAATCCCAAGAGTCCCAAAACGCGGCCTTGGCCCCGTTACCGTCCGATAGCGATGAGGAGCTGTACGAGGAAGTTTTCAGCGCCTGGCGGAACAAAACCAAGGTGCTCTACAGCAAGAGCGATGACGAGAGTGAAATCCGCGAACCATTGAAGCAAAAGAAGAAAAGGCAGCAGAAACCCCAAAAGGAGCGCAAAAAGTCCGCCACCGCTTCAAAGGGCGGAAACAAAAAGTTCGACCTGAACGAGCTGGCAATGCAAAGTGACGATGACGGTGACGAGAAGGAAAATCTGGAAGATTTACCCCGCCATCGTTCGCTGGTGGTCTCCGACGACGACGATGATGATGATGCTGCTGGTTCTGCTGGTTCTGCTGCCACGGATCAAAAGAACAAAAGGGCAAAATCGAAGCTGCTCATCGCGTCGTCGGACTCGGAAGCGGAATCGGACAGCGAACAGGTTCGGTTGGTTGTCTCGGACGATGACGATGACGATGGGATTCCCGCGAATAGTAATAATGGCACGGTGACCACCGCAAGTCTCAAACGGGCCCGTTCCGAAGCTTTGGCTAGCTCCGAAGATGACGATGAGAATGACGGTGCTGGCGATAAGAGTGCTCAGAAGAAAGTCAAACCAAATCGTCGTGCTGTGATTAGTGACGACGAGGAGGAATAAATTGTAAAAAGTTTAAATGCAGTTTCGATTGGTATTGCTAGTGATTAATTATCTTTTTCAATTTTCATGAGTGATTACGGTTATAGTTTTTAGTTTGATCATCAATCAAAATTGTAAAAACTCTCAATGAAAGCAAATAAATGGCAGATTCAATCGACAATCGTTGATTTATTTCTGCAAGGAAAATTGAGAAATCACTACTTTTTGAATAATCGTCTCTTAAAACTAAGGATCAGCATCTGGTTGATAACGAAACGACACAAAGAGTTTCTTTCTATAGTAATCACGTTGACAAACGACTTGTCTTTTTTTATTTTATTTTGATGTAATATACATTAAAAAATAATTTCCAGACATTGCTGAAATCATTGTTAGTATTTCCTCTAAGGAGTGCCTAACACTAATAAACTTTAAATTATAATTAAACATATTAACTAAAAATCCCTAGCCTTTGAGCTTTCCTAAATCAATTAAATATCATTCGCTTTTGTTTAATCGCTACGTTTGTGTTTGTATTTATAAATATTTACAAATAAAAGAATAGAAAACTATTTTTAGAAAAGTTGCAAAATTTGTTGGATGAAGTAATATTCAAACATGAAATAAACATAAAAATAAACTATACTAAAATCATATAAAAAGCATCTTTTCCCACTTGTCTGTCCTTTTGCACTGATCTACTCAACGTTAACACACATTCCGATAAGCCGTATCGTACCATCTATAAAGTTTTATGTACTTTTTCCATTAATACTGGTGGCCAACACGTTCAGTAATTTCCACAGCCAATGGACTATCCTCCTCCGTCCCGTTTCTTTTTGCGATGCCATTTCACCCACCCCATTTGTGTGTGAGTGTTCGAGGGATAGAGAGAGAGAGAGCGAGTGAGAGTGAGAATCACACGTAAAGCTTGCGGCTAAAATAATCGTCCCTTTCATAATTACTATTTGCTTCCTCCTTATCGCCTTTTATCATACTCATGGCAAATTAAAACCGTTTTCCCGCCGGCCAGCCAACAACCGGGCTACCTGGAGCTGGTGTCATCATAACCTAACGACAACCGGTGCGGGGATCTGCCGGATCTCGGAAGCAGCTTTCCGACTGGGAGGGAGGGATGCTTTTGAAAACAGCGATGGGGTACTTAAGGGTAGCGTGTTGAAGATATTTTTCATCAGAAAACATGAAATTTCGAAAATTCCAAGGTCAAAAGAAGGGGCCATCCATAGACCACTTGGACACTTTTTTGGACATTTTAGCACCATTTTTTAGACGGGTTTTGTTGGTAAATGTTTAAAATGTGTTCTTTTGACATCAAAAAACAATTTCGTAAAAATAGTTGTTCAAAATACAGTCCAGACTCGATTATCCGAAGGCCTTGGCAGAATTTCACTTCGGATAATCTAAACTTCGGATAATCGAATCACGAAAAAAATATGACCGCTGGTATGACCCCTAAACTAATTTTATTTAGAACTTTGAAATCCAAGATGGCGGCCAAAATGGCGGTGATGAAATCTTGAACAAATGCATTTTTGCCTTCCTCACTTACTGAGGAAAGGCTATAGAGCTTTCTAAGCCCGATCTCACACACACTAGCGCACCATTTGTTTTGCTGGCTGGTACAAATTTTAACCTCACTTTTTTTCGTGTACGTACACGCAATACATGCGCACGTAGATAACTCTATACACTCACTCGAAAAATAATCTTCTTTATTCGACGTCGTAGATCCACCTTCACGTATACCTATCGACTCAGAATCAAATTCTGAACAAATGTCTGTGCGTGTGTATGTCTGTAACTCCGTACACCGAAAAATATGCACACGATTATCTCCGGACTGGTTGAACCGATTTGGACCGTTTTAGTCTCATTCGATCCGTCTTGGGACCCCAAAACCCTCTTTAAAATTATATAGTTTTGTTAAGTACTTTAAAAGTTATGCTGAAAAACGATTTAAACTAAACATCGGAAGATTGTAAAAAGGGTGGTTTTTGTAACAAAACAAAGAAACCCCGTCATGCTATATATTGTTAGAAAGGTATTTGACCTTTCCAACGCGTTCAAAAGATTGAGGATCTGACAACCCCATCAAAAGTTATGAGCACTTAAGTGTTATTTATACACATTTTTGAGGCTGGAAAAAGTGTCTACGTGGTTTATGGATGGTCCCTTAGCGAGCATTCGAAATAGCGGACATCCGAGGTTGCAAAATTCGAAATAACGAATGGAACTTTACTTTACTTTATTTTAACAATGGATAATGTTTCCGTACGGACATTTTTTTACAGTGTATCGCAATGTCATTTGATTTTTTGAGTAAAGAGGAACTTATTACAATGGTTTTTACAAATGGTTTGACACTAATTGTTGTCAAACGAACGGGGTCACTTTTTAGTTTGACACCCTCTTTACAAAGAGCTTTTTTCTGTTTGAGTATTAAGCCACTTAATCCTGATTACGAGAACTATTGTAGCGTTTAATTACAAAGAGCTTACACTTACTTCCAAACGTTTGGTTTGATAGTAAATGTTAGTCCTGTTAAAAAGTGACAGTTTGTCACTTTTTAGTTTGACTATGTCAAACCAACGGGGTACAAACTAAAAAAGTGTCAAACGACGAAGTGACCAACCACCCGGGTTTGAGTATATTAGGAAAAAATCCATAAAGTAATACAAACATTGAAAAGAGTAACTTTAGTAAAAACACCTCATTTTGAACCCAATTAAACCTGAAAGCTTTGGTGTGGGAGCTCAAAGGGTAACCAACGAAGCAGGGTAAATCCTTTTCCCATTTGTGAACCCTCGGAGCTATTTTGCCCGGTCATCACAGGCAAAAGGTGTGCCCCCAATGCATGGCTACGCAGGATCAATCAGAAGAGCTTTTCTAAGCGTTTGCTGATGCTCGGTCGCCTTCTTCCGCTGCAAAAGGAGTGTTACTGTTCCTCCCGGAAGGCAGGCAGGCCGGCCGGCCAAAGATGATTATCCTTTGCCCAGACAGACACACTCACTCTCTTTTACTCATATCTGATTTGATCGTGTGTCCCAGCAGCCTTTTCCTTTGGTCTCGACTATCTAGGATGCTGCTCTTCCTTTCAAAACTCCTCCCGAATGCGATTAGTTGAATGTGTGTGTGTGATGGCGAGAGTCCTTTTTGCTTTCTCGTTATTTTGTTCGCAGTGTAGAGTAAAGTTCTACCGATAGCGAAGGGTCACCATAGAAATGGTTGTTTCTCGTTACGATCCTTGTATGAATAATAAATAAATTAACGCCATCGTCATTTGCCTTCACCTTTAAGCTCGTTTACTGTTATGGGAAATCGATGAGCTTTAGAATGAGTTTGTTCAATAATTGGAACTGGTTTCAGACGTTTTCCTCCTTCAACACAATTTTAATCATCTGCTGTTATTTTTCAAAAAATAAAAATAAAATGTTAGAAGACTTTTGGGGGATGATGTAAATGTAAAAGATTCTGTAAATTCAAACGCACAAACGCATTTTAAATTTTGGACCAATTTTTTTGGCATCAAGTTTTTAAACAATTAAATTAATAGTCTTGTTTTATAATTAAAAAGGGTTTAAGTTTAAAGATGCTTGATGAATGTTTTCCAGACATGATAACATAGATACTTTAACAAGATACATTTCATCGCCCTCAGTGTCCACATGAGACCAAACACATATTGCAAACCACTTCCCGTCGCATGACTGCAACAGAACAACAGTTTGTATGAGATTGAGCACTTGACAGTAGGTATTTTGTTATTTCTTTGTCAATCTTTGCCCACATTGCAGCATCCTTGTGGGCAGAATTGCTGAGAAGTGGGTTTTTCCGGAACTGTTGACCGATGGTGGTGGTAGTTCTTACTAGACAGAGTCACATTTCTTTTATGAACAAATCGTCGCTTGTGCTATCTTGTCGCATAAGTTTTTTTTACGTTTCGAGAAAAACGCGTTTCGTTGTGCATGAAATGTTAACAATAACAAACATGTTCTGTTTAGCTGTCCATTAGGGGAAAGTGGGGCAAGTGTAACAAGCTAAGGAAATGCTCGTTATAACCCATTAAAAACGTTAAAAAAATCTGTCGGATTTTTTAATAATCATCTTATTCCAGGTCTCGACTAAGAATTTGATAGAACAAGTTTTCAAAAAATCCAGTTTTTTTTGTACTTTCCAAATAGTATAAGAAAACCAAGGTTTTGAAAAAAACTTCATTAAATCTTATGCCCCGTGGCCTTTACGTCGTTTTGGCGGTTATGTGGTAGTAAAATTAACTAATTGCATTGTTAGCAACAATTTCTCATGCTGGAAATAATCAAAATTGTAGAAATTACGGCCGTACGAGCGATTGTTCCTCTTGCCCCATATGGTCGTCTTGCCCCACCTTCCCCTATGTTTACTGTCCCGAGATTTGGTTAGGACTTCCAAAAATATGGTTTTCGTTATATATTCCAGTATTGAAACCGAGTTTTATGGTTTTAAATAGAAACCTAAACTCAATATACACTCAAACCCCGTAGGTTTGACTAAAAAGTGTCAAACGAAAAAGTGACCAACTACCGGGGGTTGAGTGTAGTGATCCATTTTGACGAATACCTTTTTTTAATTTTTAGTTCAGTAACGTCATGATTCGAAATCCGGACACTTAGTAGTATATCATTTTTGTTATAGCTGGCAAAAAATCATGCAATAAGTTGGAAATGTAGAAATATCATCAGTATGTATTATAAACAGTCAGTTTCAAGAAAATGCATGCAAAATATGTCTTTTCTAACAATTTTTCATCAGAATTTTAAAATTAAAATGACTTGTTGTGCTTCGAATCCCGGACACTGATAAAAGCTGATTCGAAATCCGGACACTTTTGCTTCGAATTTTGGACACTCGATTTTACTTATGAATCGCACAAATTTGGACTGAAATTTTAGTGAATGGCATTCTTTAGGTCTCAAATAAGCTGTTAACATCAAAACAATCGATAGTTTATATAAAAATTGGCTAGAATTTAATGAAATCAAAAACATAAATTTCTGCTTTGCCTTCCCGGTGCTTCGAACGCCTATGAAATATTTCAAGTGAAATGTTTCGCATTTTTGGTAAACTTATAATTTAATTGTATTTATTTGTTTTGGCATTAACTACAGCGTTCGAACAAACTTTAAATGAAAGTTGATGTTGGAATTCATCAAATAACATAGTTTTGACATTCATAATGCGAACTTATATCCAAATAATTGATAAAACAAAATGAAGTGTCCGGGTTTCGAAGCGTCCGGGAATTCGAATCATGACGTTAATCAGAACACGAAATTGATTCATGAATCAAAGGTTCGTCTGATGAATATCTGACCCCAGTTTCGTATATCAAATCATTCGTTTGTCCATTCAGGAACTACATCACTGACCTCCGTTTAGCAGAAAAATCTGCTCCGGAAACCCCTTCTCTGAACCTCTCTCAAGGGCTATCGCTTTCATCTTTTTTTGTATTTACGAAGGAAAATCCACTCTGCGCTGTGATGAGCACACGTCCAGCACGGTCTAGAAGGTTGAGTGAGTTTCCAGACTAGCATTAAAAAGTGGACACAGACAATTTTCGGTGGGAAAAGATGCTTCCCCGGTAATCTCCTTAACCCTTTTCTTTTGCTTTCATCGCAAATCTCTTCTGCTGGTCTGACGGAGGAAGTCGTTCTGGTCTCTAGTGCAGGAAATTGAACAGCAAATCCCACCGGTAGGACAGCAACGGTGACTTGAAGATGTTGCTGGGCCTGAAGATGGCGGTGGAGGTCGGAGATGACACCGGCAGGTGATGGTACGTTGTTTGCTGATGCTGTGTCGTCTGATAATGATGCTGCTGCTGCTGCTGCTGATGTTTGTGTTGATCAAATACAAGGTTGTACAAGATATGATTGTCGTAGGGTTGCTGGTGCTGCACCGGAGTGACCGGGGCTGTCGTGTAGACGGCCACCGGAGCGGACGAGGCCGAGGTGTAGTGTTGATTCTCATGACTATTTGATGAGGCTTGATAAGAATAATAATTCTGAGGAATCACATTGTCGTGATGATGGGCGGAGGAAGGATCTGCTGGGGCGGAACACAACCCCGGATAGGTGTGAGATTTGTGCAGGCCGTGATGTTCACACGCCGGCCGTCCGGTGATGTACGGCTGTTGACCTTGGACGTTGCCACTGGAAAGGGAACAGAAAGCGAAAAGGTCAATTTATTCCGGACATCCGAGTCATGTCAGACAGAGTACACTTACGCCGGACCGTAGTTGCAGACGTACAATTTGCTGTACTTATTGCCCAAGTAGTAGTACGAATAGCCACACCCAATTAGGAATGTGTCGGCCCACACGAGCTGAAAAGGAAAAAAAAATGAGATTTAGTCCCACAAAAAAAAAATCAACCTCTTCCGCCTGATGAAACACAGGAGTGCAGAAATCACTCTTCAAACATTTCAAAATCAAACCGTCTGACTCACTTCATTAATTAGAAAGCATTCCTCGTGAAAGAGAGGTTGGTTAGGTGAACTCAATCTTTCACCTTTTTTGCGTCTGGGAAGTTTGTCCACGTGTGTTTGATATTTGCACGTTCAATGGCGGCAAACGTGATTAAAAATGGAAGAACATGCAAAGATTGACTGAAGTGAAGAGTCCTTCAACTTTGCTGCGGGGCAATTGATAACGGTTTGCACTGGGCGAGCTACTTCTTCAAAAGGAATGTGGGAACCGGGGAACCGGTGATGTTGTTTGCTTCTGGTTTCTTTTATGTTTTGTGCCAGTGATATAGTGTCAGAAGGATAAGTGCATGATCACATTTGAATAAAGTTTTTTTTTTAACTTTATCGGTTTTAGCTTCGTGGAACCCTACAGACATCTCGGATTAGAAATATCAGCCCCTTTGTCTTGACCACTATTGGAAATACCTGTAACTACTTATTTAGTTTTGTTTGCGTTTTTTTTTTTTATCAACAAGATTCATAAGGCAAACAATTAACAATACTAACCTGCATGTAATGTCCGGTGGCTAGCGAAAATTTCGCTCCGTACGAGTACTTCTTCACCTCGTCGAACCACTTCCGTATCCGCCCGGCAAAGTCACTGTCTCGTTCGTCTTCCAGGGTTGCACTGCTCCAGATCAGCGCCAGGTTTTGCCCCATCGTGAATCGGGCTGTCCGAAAGTGTAGCAACGGATAGAGTATGTTATTTGAGGAACAGCGATTTGATTATTTATTTGAAACTTTTAATGGAGACGCTTGGCTTCTTTTCGTGAAATTCTCCATGAAAACGATCATTTAGTTTTTATAATTTGACAAAAATATGACGTAATATGTATTGTTCAAGAATTCAATAAACAATAATCTTTAAATTTAATTTTCTTCTATGGTAGGTAAGCATACCCATTATTAAATTTTCCTCACCTAATCGCTTTTTGGGATCATGTTTGAATATACACTGGTCGGCCCACTCTTGTGCCTTCCTGGCCAGCTCATTGTCCCAGCTCTGGAAAAAATAAAGAACAAAATACCGTCAGATAAGGGAAAGCTGTATATCATCAAAAGCAGAAGCAGAAGCAGCCTGGCCGTTCAAAAGGGTTCTCTATCGTCTTGGGTCGTTCACGTGGTGTTAGTTGAAGCAAAAAATAAATTTATAAAAGAAGGACAAAAAAAGAACCTTGGCCAGACTACTCGAAAATTAAAAGTCGTTGACTCACCATCTCGAGCATGTTCTCGGCGCCCGGTTGTCCAGGTATGAGCCCCTGTGCCACGGCCTGGCGTAATTTGTTGTGCTCCTCCAGTATTTCATACTTATCGGACGGTTCCAGTCCGGATTCTGGCACGTAGGTTGTTGTGTGAGGGTGAGTTTCCCAGGGTGGTGGTAAGATGGAAAGAAAGATGAAAAATGTAATTGCCATAATTAAAATCAACTTTTAAGCTATTTCAGCAAAGGTGTAAGTTTAAACGATGGCGAGTTACGGAGAGGAAAAAGTGTAACTATCGAGACGAGCTTGAGAGTTTGGACATCGTTTTTAATTGTGCCTAATATTGGATTTAATTAGTCTTTTTGTAAGGTGGTAACTTCATAGAAAATAAGCGATGACTTAAAAATACTCTGTATTCAACTCAATTCAACGCATAACTGCAGCAAAATTAATCAGGATCCACCCTATTTCAAGGCATTGAAAAAAATCTTTTCCTTGAATCAACGTAGCTCAAAAATCCTACGATTTCACGATGCATTCATTGATGACAGAATGGTGATAATTTTCATATAGTAAACCGAACAATTAGAAAATCAATAAAAATAAACCAGGAAATGGCGAGCACAGAAAAGCAAAAATATTACCTTTCTATGAAGAAAAGGCACTGCTGGCACTTATTGCACTAAATTGTACTTTTCAAAAATGTTAAAATTTTCAATGCAAATTTAAGGGCAATCAACTGGGATCAATTTAAAATGCATTCCCCTGCGTTTAAAAGCATTTTAACATGTTTGAGAGGAATCAAAAATCTTTTAAAATTTTGATGAATTTTTGATGTACAAAACCGCAAAAAGCTTTTTTGCGGCAAAAAAAATCCGGTAAAATCTTACATTTTTTGAAAAATGATGATTGCATATCATCTGTACGGTTGCACACAGCAAGTAAAGAGAACGTCAATGAAAGTTACTACAGGAGAACATGGTTCGCTACATCCAACTATCAGTGTGGAATTTTGGAGGATATTTTTTTTGCTACAATCATGTAAACGAAAGGAAATGGAACTTTTAAAATATTTAAATCTTTAATTTACGGAGTTTGAAGTCTGTTCGAAAATATAAAAGTATATGAAAATAAAATTGATGACATAATTAGCTTTTCTTTCACACAACCTCCGCCACAATCTTTAACAGACTTGTGTAAGAACGAAAGTTGATTCAGAATGTTTGGTTTGAATCAGATCAATTTTGTGCAGTTTAACTTAATGCATGTCCATTTTTTCGTTTATTCAAATGTCTTAAAATAAGTTGAAAATTATGGAAAAGAAAGAAACAATTCACTCTATCGAGCATGGCCACTGCAAGTTTAGCAACAACCAAGCAGTGATAACGCAGTTAAGTTTGCTGAATTAATTTATTGCCTTATTCACCCAGAGCGAATAAAGACAGAACGATGCTGGAAAGGTGTCATCCATAAAGTATGTCACGCTCTAGGGGGGGAGGGGGGGTCTCAGCAAGTGTGACATTGCGTGTTGTAAGTATAGGAAAAGCGTGACAAAGGGGGGGAGGGGGGGTAAATTTTGGCTGATTTTAGCGTGACGTACTTTATGGATGAAGCCAAAGATGAATTTACATTTTTAATGATAATTTCTAGAATCAACTTAACGCCCTCCTGCAGACATGGAATCATCAGAAAAAAGAAGAAAAAAAATCTTTCCAAGAAGACTACCAAGCGTTGATAAAACCAACTTTTCCTTCTTTTCCCAAAGGACCACAGGACATCTGCGTTGGTTGAGCTTATTTTTTCCGTTCACTTTTTCTTTTTTTATTGTCGTAAAATTACACAGTCTGCGGAAGCTTTTTTTGCACCGACCGGCGGCCAACAGTTGCCAGCAAGTGCCCCTGGATCTGGCCGGTCGCCGGTCTGCTCGTTCCAATGGTGAAATGTGGCGTGAAAATATTGCTAATTAGGAGCTTTAACTACGATTGCGAGGTAATTGTCCATGCTCTAGTTGAAGTGTGCGGCGGTAGTGATGGGACCTGGCTTGAAATTAAGGTAGGAAATT
Organism: Culex pipiens pallens; assembly: GCF_016801865.2. Lineage (NCBI taxonomy): Eukaryota > Metazoa > Arthropoda > Insecta > Diptera > Culicidae > Culex > Culex pipiens. The sequence continues at coordinate 60,207,680 of NC_068937.1, read as the reverse complement.
AAGTTGCTTTGAATTTTTGTCACAAAAAGCAATTAGATTTGTAGATGAGATCTGTGGAACTAAATCCACTTGAATGTAAACAATTTGACAATTTTCTGTGCATTTCTGTGCATTTCCAGGATTTTTAAATAGGTTTGTTTAGCATGTCAAACTGATTCGTCTTTCACAACGAAAATAAAATGCAGCATTGCAGTTGATTTACTACCCAATGGTTTATTTTCTTTAAAAAAAAGGTTATTCTTCTTAAGTTTGGATAAAAATGCTTAGAAATCAAGTTGAGCAACCCTGCGCACCCCTTTTTTGCAATCCTCATAGATAAACGTGGGTGCGCATGGTTACTTAAGAGGCAGTATTTGTAAATATTGCTCGGTTTGTTCTAGAGGTCGTATCGAGGTGCTCCGATTTGGATGAAACTTTCAGCGTTTGTTAGTCTATACATGAGATGAACTCATGCCAAATATGAGCCCTCTACGACAAAGGGAAGTGGTGTAAAACGGGCTTTGAAGTTTGAGGTCGAAAAAACATAGAAAATCTTAAAATTGCTCGCATTTCCTTTAAACTTCATTAATTTCAACTCTCTTAGATGCATTCGAAAGGTAATTTGAAGCCCTTTAAAATGTGCCATAGACATCCAGGATTGGTTTGATTTTTTCTCATAACTTTTGCAAATTACTGTCAAAAATGGATTTTTTTTAAAACCTTAATATCTTTTTGCAACAGTCTCCAACACCCATACTCCCACAGGTCAAAAGATAGGTAATTTCATGCACTATAAGCCTATGGTATTAACTTTTTGGCCAATCGCAGTTTGTCTCATAGTTTTTTTAAATTTTTCTAGAACAAACATTTTACAACGTTAGTTTTTGCCCTGTAGGCCAAGAAGACGGCACTTTTTGGTCTTAATTTTGTCATATTTGGAAACCTCGGACAATTTCACGTAAGTTAGAAGTATTGGAGTTGAAATTTTGATTTAGAAAATAATTAAATAACACATTTTTGAAAAAAGAAATAGATCTTTTTTACCCTGTGTTCAATACGTCAAATCGTCGCCATCGTGCTAACTTGTCGTACGTGCATTTTGGGCCAAATTGAGTTAAGAACGCCATTTTGTGCAGCTCACAATGCCTCACCTTTTGACCTTCACAGATCCCCAAAATTCGATTTCAATCCTGAGATATTCAACAAAAACCGAAAAAACTCCGTGCATAGTGCGTCCATCCCGGGAATTCCCGGGACAAAAATCCCGGGATTTTTCCAGAACCGGGATTTCCCGAATCCCGGGATTTTTTATAATTTGTCCCGGGAATTCCCGAAAAAAAACAAATTTTGGTCTGGAAATTCTGATTTGGTTGTGGAAATATATGAACAGTTGAATACCTCAGAATCGATAATAATTTTAAAGAATTATGATTTGTATTCGGCATATATCAGCATTAATTTAGTTTATTAGGGCAAACTGTTTAAATTTTAGTTTTCCGATCTGCAAAATGCCTAGCGCTTCAAATATTTCATATTTGATTTTATATATTTTTAAAAGATTGATATACTTATATTTATGATTTAAAAGTTGAAAAAAAAATCAAATCAAATTATGTTTCATCAAGCATTGGTATGTGGGGCAAATCAGGACAAATGAAACGAATCAAGACAGCTATTTAGTATTTTCTTTGCATGATGTTTTGAATTACTTTGGTTAAAACAGGAACAGAACAAAACAATTTCACAGAACACCGATTTTTTAATTTATTGTTCTAAAATCTCCTTACCAATTCAGACTGTTTTTTTTTCCTAGTTGGCGGTAGTAACTTAAAAATAATTTGTAAAATATGTTTTTTGCAAATGTTTTTTGTGAAAGTTAAACATTTTAGCACTTGTATGAATAAGTAAAATTTTCAAATTATTTTTCAATTTTAACGGTGAATTTATTTAACACATTGCAAAAGATGTTGTAAGCAACTTGTTGTAAAACTTGATTTTTCCAGCACTTGTCGTATTTCTAGATAACTTTTTCAAAACAACAATTGCGCCAAGAGTTTCCTATGTACATAGGACCTTTTGAAAAAGTAATCGAGATTTATCCGATAAATGTACGACTCGTGCTGAAAAAATCTTCTTTATGCCACTTGTTGCATACATTTTTATTATGTAAAACATGAAATTCAAAACTTATCTTAAATTTTAAATTGGTTGGTGTCATTTAATTTGTTGTCGCCTCTTGATTTTTAAAGATATTTTCAAAGAAATTTTTCAAGCTTTTCTGATAATGTCAAATAAAAAAGAAATATATTTGTAAAAGTTTATTTAATTTGAATCACATTGTAGTTCATTTAAAATCCAAAGTACAACAAAGAACCAAAAAACTTATTTTAATTTTATATACTGCCGCTCTAATCGTGTCCGTCCCATATGTAAAAACAGCAAGCCGAGAAAAACGCAAGTCAATGTTGTCCCGCCCATAAGGTTACGTGTTAGAATTTTTCGAAAAAGTGAATTTCCTACGGTTTTCTAGAATAAACTACTATTTTTTATTGGTTTTTCTGATAGTTCAGATGATTTTGAATCCGACTGCATCATTAACTCAAAATTGACGAAATTACATATGGGACGGACTTGATTTGAGCGGCAGTATAGGCTTTTTAAAATCTGTCGTCCTTGTATAGATTGAAGTATAGATTATCAGCAATTTATATGATTGAGCTAATTCTATGATTTTATGCTTGAAAACATAACAAATATAATGAAAACTTAGATTTTATTACTGTTTAAAAAATTTCCCGGGATCCCGGGAATTCCCGGGATTCCAAAAATATTTTTCCCGTTTCCCGGGAAATTCAAAACCCGGGAAATTTGGACGCCCTATCCGTGCATTTTTGTCACTTTACATATGAAAGTAGTTTCAATCTTGTCGTGCTATCTTGTCACTCCATGAAAATTGATGTAAGTGCGACAAAAGGCCAAAGGGATTTCAGGCCAGGAAAGTCAGGATGCGTTTGTCGCACGTACTAGCTAGACTACCGTAAACATTTGTAATTATAACTCGGGACTCCAGCAACCAACTTCAACCAAACTTTGGGACAATGCACAGAATGGCCAGCCAAACAAAACGTGTTTGTTATTGTTTACATTGCGTGCTCTCGTTTTTGTATATTCAAGGTCAAACATTAAAATGCGTTTTTCTCGGAACGTCAAAATGGCGGGTGCGACAAGATAGCACGACGACGTCGAAATGCTGTATCAAGTAGGCGAATACCTGTTTTACCCCTAATCAAACAAATTGTTAAAAAATATTTTAATTCATTCTAAATGGCAATTTTTCCAATCAAATTTACAACTCCAATACTTCTAACTTACGTGAAATTGTCCGTGGATTCCGAATATGACAAAATTGAGACCAAAAAGGGCCGCTATGGCGGTCTACAGGGGAAAAACTAACGTTGTAAAATGTTTGTTCTAAAAAAATTGAAAAACTATGAGAAAAACTGCGACTGGCCAAAAAGTTAATACCATAGGCTTATAGTCCATGAAATTACCTATCTTTTGACCTATGGGAGTATGGGTGTTGGAGGCTGTTGCAAAAAGATATTAAGGTTTTAAAAAAATCCATTTTTGACAGTAATTTGCAAAAGCTATGAGAAAAAGTCAAACCAATCCTGGATGTCTATGGCACATTAATAACCTTTCGAATGAATCCAAAAGAGTTGGAATTGATGAAGTTTTACGCAAATGCGAGCAATTTTAGGATTTTTTATGTTTATTCGACCTCAAACTTCAAAGCCCGTTTTACCCCACTTCCCTTTGTCGTAGGAGCTCATATTTGGCATGAGTTCATCTCATGTATAGACAAACAAACGCTGAAAGTTTCATCCAAATCGGAGCACCTCGATACGACCTGTTACACATTGGTGAAAAACTCGCTCTTAAGGTAATTCCATAGTATTTATACCCGAAATTTACAATTTTATTTATTGCTAGGGTATTCACTAAAACTCAATTCTGTCGATTTACGCATGTTCAGGAAGTCTACATTTATCATACCTTGACGAAACTAGAACATTTACTGACATCAACTTCAAAAATTTCGAGTTGTCTTAATATCACACACGAAGAAATATTGTGAACAGAAATTCGGAACAACTAACTAAGTGTTCAGTTTTCATGGGTCGTTTTTTTAAACATGCCATTAATACTTTTTTCGGGAAGATACCAGCGATGAAATAACGTTTTCATGTAGAGAACCTAACATTTTGAGAGTATTAATAATTTTACGCTACTAGTTTTTCGCTTATGATCATGAAATCACAAACTAAGAAGTTATTCTAATATCCACTTTCCAAGGTCGCCAATATCGATCAATGTTTGAAAACTTGCTCACACGCACTCCCACCACCCCAGCCTTGCCCAAGGGTAATTATAATTTATTATACTCACTCAACAGGACTCCTCCATTAAGGCAAGTTTGCACACTTTCCCCGACCAAGCCGCAAACCAGGATGACCACCGCCATCCCCGCAACTCCCGGAAGGTCCCGGTCCAGTGTGCTCTTATCACTGCTGCTACGTCTGCTCCTGATACCGCTTACCGTTGCCATCTTTTGACCGGTTACTTTGCTCTGCTTTGGCCACTCTCCCCTAATTGATGACTTAAGAAACTTTTTTTCCGTCTTCTCCCTTCACTGCTGTTTTTTTTTTTTGATTATTTTTCCCACCGTGATGTGGTCCTTTCTTCCGGGAAATAAGAAAGAAAAGCTGCCTTTTTCTGACTTGTTTTTCTTCTTCTTTTTTTCTTATTGGTCTGGGTTATGATGGTGGGAATGTCGTCAGCCGCCACGGAGTCAATTAAACCCCAAAGTTATGAAAAATCTTGGTTGCGCGAGCTGAATGTAAATGAAAGAAAGAAAAAAAAACACAGGAAAATGGTTGAATAATGGAACTTAAGCAAAATTGGCTTGATTGGGATAAGATGAGTGCTGATTAGTGTGCCCAGAAAAAATGACCCCCTGCTCCACAAGCGGAAAACGGTTTTTTGGGCTATTTTAAGCATCTGTGCAAATTTTTAGCGAAATTGGATGAGTTTAACCATTGATACCCGAGCCTAAAGTAGGCGAAAAAAATGTTTTTCATACAAAAATGACTTTTTTAAATCGCTAATAACTTTTTAGGGTCAACTTCTACAGCTTTGGTATGTTCTACAAAGTTGTAGAGCATTAAATTTCCAATGGGAATCTCACGTTTGGGAATATTTTGATGGAAGTAGCGCACCGTGCAAAACAAACTGTAAGAAAATTGGTTTTTCCATACATTTTTTCGATTTTTCCCATACAAACTTCACCTCCGAGTATCAATGGGTAAATTTTGACCGATTTCGCTCATATTTGGCCCAGAGTCCTAAAATAGCTCAAGGAACAATATTCAACTTGTGGAGCGAGGTTTTGAAAAAAATTCTCATATTTTGGGCACCCTAGTGCTGATTCATTATTTATTTCGAAATTTGGTAGACGTTTGGGAACGGGGGCAGGGATGAAAACAATGAAAAAGTTTCGTGTTTTCGTGTTCAGAAAGGTACAGTACCAGGGACACAGTTGGGGGAAAAACTTGTTCAGATTTACTCTAGAACTTGAGAAAGGTTTCAGTTTGTGAGATATCGCCAGTTGAAAACCTTGAAATTTGTTTATTTTACATCATGTCTTCATGTGATAGGAGTCCAAATGCTTGAACGGGGAGAGCACCCAAACATATTTTTACTCCAAGGAACCTTCCACTCCAGGGTTCAAACTGACGACCTTTGGATTGCGAGTCCAACCGCCGCCAGCGATTCCACCGGAGCAGACTTGGTTTGGTGTGTTGTTTGTACTTATAGCGTGGAGACGACTCCTACACTTGGAATGGAATGAGCAGATGGGAAGTAGGATTAAAGCAGCTTTAATTAAAAGTTTTTCCTGAAAATTGTTTGATAGAAATATGAGAATCAATATGTCCGAGATTCGTGATTCGTTAGATAAAATCTAAAAAAATCATGTCCTCCTGTCATGAACCCTAGGAATCTAGCGCAACTCATTCATTGTTTTTATCGATGGAATAAGGAAATTGACAACAAATAATCGACGAAAACCTTATTTGAATTTGTTAAAAATAAACATGATTGTCATTTCAACTACATTTATTTTCTCAAGATGCCATACAACCCTGTAATTAATGATACATTCAAGTGATTTTATTAAAGGCAAACAAAAAAAAAAACAAATATCGAGAAATCAAATGCAGGGGCACGTCATCGCCGCGTCACGACAAAGCACAGCTCATCCCGTTGCACCAGATTGAAGGGACAGATTGAATGCCAAGAAAAAAAAAAGTGTGATAAGTAGCACGACGTCGGCGTCGGGGTGAGGCGCCGATGTCAAAAAGATTGCAAACAGTCTATTAGGAAGGGCGCGAGAGCGAACTGAACGGAAGTTGAAGATGCCGTTCAAAATTAACTGTCAACAACAGATAACGGACAGACACTTTGGTATAGGGAAGGGCGACAAAAAGCTGAAAAATGTGCTTTTGGCATTATTTTTTTTTCTTTTTGTTTCACACACAGCCTCCTATGCCATCAGTTTTACCCCAAGTCATCTGCCTAATTTTTTCAGCAGCTGGTATTTGACAGTGATCGAAGGTGGCGTCGTTTAGCCGGGAAGAGTGCCCGTGTGAGGGACGAGCTTAAGATGAGATTGATTTTGATAGGTCGAGGGACGTTGCTGCAGTTTTTTTTTTGCTATTTTTCTGAGGTCATCAATCGATTCCAGGAAGGAATGTAAAATATTTTTCCTGCTCAAATTTCGAGAAACTTAAATTGAAAAGCCAATCAAAAAAGTTTATTAAATTTCTGCAAATATGAAACCAACATAACATAAATAATTGAATAATGTCACCTGAAACGCAAAAACCAGCGGGAGATTCTGCTCCATTTCATTTATTTCTACCCTGTCATACATATCGCGACAGCTCGTCACATTATGTCACATTATTATCTTCGCCAACGACAATGAAATGACTTTTTTTTCCTGCACCCACGGCATTGTCATGCACTCGTTTTCCCGTTGGTTGGCGGGAAGAACATGACGCTACACAACATCCAGCAAACTGAGATTTCCACCCCGGCATATCGCGCGTCAGCAAAATGCTGTGAAAATTGATTGTAGCAGGCCATGATGGCTACGGTGCGAAATGATTTATGCTGCGTTTGCTCATTGCTTCTTCGTCTGATAAGAGAATTTTTGCTGTTGCCGTGTTTCCATTGTCCTGATCATAAAACACGGTGAAAAATGTATACTTATTTCCATTTTTGTAAAAATATGCAGTTTTACAAGTTATTTTTTTAGTGTCCACAATTTTCATCATTCGGATAATGTGATCGCTCTCCTTTTATACTGAAGTCACATTAATCTTTCATCAGATCATTGCACGGTTTATCACTGTACCATCAAGGAATGTGAGTTATTATTTCTTTAACACGCTCACTTATTATAACTTTTGATGACGAATTAAAAGCGTTCGCACCAAATAACGTGAAAATATGTTTTAAGTATTATTCAAAATAGTCAAAATAGTTTGCAATCACTTCAATTTAATTAGTCCTGGGAGTACTTACAAGGATCACATTGAAAGTATCCAGGTTAAATGTAACATATATATTAAATGTCTGTATCCACTAATAAACAGGAATTCTAAACTTTGTCTCAAGAATAAACTGTTAATTTATAAACAAATTTTCAGACCTGCCATGCTTTATGCTGTGCCGATCTGGACAAGTTGTTGCTAAATCAGGAAGAAAAAACTTCAGAGGATTCAGAACAAAATTCTGAAACTTCCTCCCTGGTTCAGCACCAGTGAACTTCATCAATTAGCCGAAGTTGACACTTTGGATGTTATGTCCAATAAGATAATTGATGCATTTCGACAAAAATCATTGCAGTCTTCAGCTGCATTGATCCGCTCTTTATATAGTTTATAAGTTAGTTTTAAGGTATCCCTTTTCCCTTTTGTACATGTAGGACCTCCTACATTTGAAATCACTGAATAGCGAAAGCTACAATATTTCATGAATAAATGAAAGTTGCTAGTATTTAAAATTGAGGTGAAAAGTCATCGATTGTGATTGGACACTCAATATAATTTTAACTGAATGAATGTACATGGAAGAGAAAATCTGAATAAACATAAATTTAAAAAAAAAGTCCTGGGAGTATTGAAAATGTCGTGCAACATGTGCATGTTGCAAGTGATGTTGCATGACAAACATATGAATGTTTCGTTCAATATGGAACAAAAATAATGCATAATTATTAACTATTGAATCCACCATTTCGGACCAAGCAAAACATTGGCTGCTCCGGGTTTTTTTTGAAGTGCTGACTGAGGTTCCCGCTAGTATTTTTTGACTGCTGACTGAGGTTCCCGATTACATGATATTTTGGTTTATTGAAGTTAATACTTCTCTCCAGTCAAAAGTGGAGTTTTTAATTTTTTTAAAAGTTTGTTAGTTACGTTTAAAAATAGCGTGAAAAGTGGATTTTTTAAATATTAAAATAAAGAACAAGAAACAAGATTTTTTTGTTGCGAATTAAGTAATTTGGGAGAAGCATGAAATTCGGAAGAACGTGACACGAACGAGCGAACACTTTGTTCGTGGTTCCCAATTTTATGAACGCATGTTCACGATTTTGGGAACTCTTTTTTCTCCGTGTAGCAAGCAAGAACATTATCGACCAAAAATATTACCTTGTAGATTTACTATTATCTACAACATATCCATTTAACAAACTTTTTTATATTTTTCGATTTCTCGCGATTTCTCAGCTCAATATAATTACAAGTTGTTTTTACATGTTCAATCACTTGCAAAATGTTGAAACATTTTTTCTCTGCCACACAAAAAACATGTTTTTATTGCACTATAAAACAGTTCTTCGATTGTTCACCAGTACCAGTTAATAAGTCTCATCACCATAAAAAATCCACCATGCCATCCCCATATCTGTCTATCATTAAAAATTCAAAGATCGCACCACTGCACTTCAAAAGATCAAGCTGTTAATCTTTGATCTTTTTCTTCATGTTCGACAGATCTTAACCTTCACAAAAATACAAGCCAGCTGTTCACGGTGCTTATCAAGCCAAAGATCACAAATAAATCAGCACCTCCATCTTAGCAGGTTTTAATCCACAATCAACCGGCAATAAAATAAAAATCAATTTACCCGTTGCTCAGATTCGAACCAAGATCATCGATCACACTTTACTTCACTTTGGCACCGTAATATCTCTCTCCTTCGTCCTTGCTTTGGACACACGCACTCACAAAACACACCTTTCTCACTTGTCCGGCCAGAGTTGAATGGACACGATCCGATCCGATACGATCGCGAGCGACACGGCGACAAAACAGCGAAGTATCGCGCGAAGAGGACACGAAAATGAAAAGAAGTCCGGAGAACCTGCGCGATCGCGGCGATGTTAACAGGTAGACATACCGGCGTCTAATGAGAAAAAATATCGACCAACAATGGCTTATATAAAATATATATGAGCTGCTACCCTAGCTGCGGCCCAAGCCTGCTGCGATCGCCAACTTTGTCCGGTTGGACCGCGACGATCTTCGAAGGTGATCATCATCGGGCGCAGTTGGTCAGTTTTGAGCAGTTCTACAGGAACCTAAACAATTTTTTGAATTGATTCACGGATCTAGATTGATTATTGTACATATCAAATCTGTTTACAAAAAGTGCAAATAGGTCAGTAAAACAATGAATTACAATTTAGAACATCCACGGAACTATCCAAAAAGTTACAATGGCAAAGAATCCTTCATTCCAGACCTCTGCTCGCTCTCCAGAGAAATAAAAATTCAACCCTACCTGCTGTCGATGTCGCCGATACGGCTCTCAAAGAATCTCAGTAGGCAGCGCACCGATGAATGAAAAAATCGCGGCGATACGCAGTCGGCAGACGACAAAACGCGTCATTTACGCGCCGTTTACTTTTCATTCTGGACAAACGGTGGCGCCTCGCGCCAACGCTTCACGTCATGTGCCAAGTCAATCGATCAATTCGGGAGGCTCTTCGTAAATGAAATCAAAACAGATGGTTTGTTTGTTCCGGTGATTGCTAATGGTCACTTAAGCTTATTGGATTATCTTTGTGCGCAAATTTGTGATATTTATTTATTCACCGCAGTTGGGAGCGCGTTGATTATGAATGGATACTTATCGAGCAGTTCCGAAGAGATTGGTCATTTGTTTTCTTCTGGATTGGATAACGTGCCTTGAAATCTTAGTCGAAAATATAGTTCTAAACTTATGTGGTTATCCGCAAAGAAGATTAATTTTAAAATGTGTGGTTTGTTAACGGTCCCTTGGACAACCAAGAATTTTTATTTTTTTATGTTTTGTTTATGGTTAGACAACATAGATAATAAACATCTAGGAAATTAAAGTGATAATGAAAAAATCGAAGTTTTCCTTTCCTTTTTTTCCGTCTTAAAAGACGGAATGATCTGGTAAAATGAAGCCATCACTAAAACGTGAGCCCAACATTATCGACATTAAGATAACAAAAAAGTAGTTTAACCACTCACCACCGTGTCGTGGGTCTTTTATTTGGTCCACTGAACTGTGGCCCGTTTTGTCGTTCGTGAATGGATCTTGCTTCAAAGAATACATAAAGTAGCTGGCCGCAGAACTGTGCAGAGAGGGGGTCATCAGGACTGGTTTTCCAAGCGCGGAAGAAGCAGCCTCCGGATGCTCGGTGGATGTTTGGAGGTAATTCAAGGATTTAGCACATAGCAGTTCCATCTGTGGTGATAGTTATCGTGAGTTAAACAAACTTTTGGTTGACCCCTCATCAAGTTGGTGTTATTTCTATTAAAAGATATAAAAAGCACGATTTTGCAGGAGCGAATCATAATTTTAAGATTTTCAGAAACAAATAATATGGGATCATCAGATTTACAACTCTACTCTTTATAACCCCCACAGGGAGAACCACAAGTCGATTCAAAGTTCCCAAAAAAAAATCTGCCCCATAATAAATAACCATAAAACCACCAGACATTGTCGTCATCACGTGAATGAATTGTCTTCATTAAACATTTCGGTTTGCCTGTCCCGCTTTTTTCCTACCTCAATGTTCTTTTATGCCGGCATATTAATTTTTCAAAGCTTTATAGTTATTCGCGGTAAAAGGAGGAAATAATTTTGAATAAATCTGTGTGACCCAATCAACCCATTAAAACTTTTGCCTTTCTCTTCTGTTTTTGGAGATTCACAAACCGAGCACGAAACGAAACACGAACAGAGAGCCCAGATTCGATTCTTGATCTGCAATTCATTATAAATCAAGTCGCGGTCCCTTTATCTTATCGTTGCGCGAATAGTTTTATGCATACCCGAAATCAATTTCCATAATTGGTTCTGTCCGGGGTAGGATTAGGGTTAGTAGCAGAAAGGCACCATGCTGATTCGGAGAACCATCGCGGAGTGGATGCGAACTATTGGAAACACAGGTTTATTTAACCTCTGGGACCGGCGTTAACGCTAATGAGATTCAGGATTATGTGAATGTTTAAATTTTAAATTTTTAAATGTTTTGTTTGTTTATAATACGTTTCAATCACAAGAATATAACCTTATACCATATAATTGGCTCTATTGGATAAACTGTGATCATGTTGAAATTGATTCATATAGCATACATTGATTTTTATTAAAGTGCTTAGGATCTGCTGATTCACCTTGGTTTACAATATTGCTTTTCAATATATTTTTTAAACAATTCAGCCGTACAGTTTTTGTCGTGATAAATCATGGCGCTTTATATTAAGATTGAAAATATATAATGGCAATTCTCCGCCAACTCACACAGTAGTTGCCCCGACCCCTCTTCGATTTCCGTGGAACTTTGTCCTAATCCGAGCTACGTTTTTTGATATCTAGTGACGAGGGAAGAGGAGGAGGTGGGCTTACGTACGGGTTATGTTTTAATTTAGAACAAACATTTTCATTTTAAAATTTCGTGTTTTTTGTAGCTTTGCAGGGTAATTTTTTAGAGTGTAACAATGTTCTGTAGAGCAGACAATCAAAAAAAAAATAATATGTAACCATCACAAGTTATCTTGATTTTATGAAAAAAAAAGTTATGCAAAAGTTACTTTTTGCGTTTCTCTATATTTCGTCGTTCGTGTCTGTCGCGGGTGTCGATGAAAGGCCATGATCACCAACCATGACCATGACACAACCAACTTTTTCAAAACTTTTTTTTTTCGTAAAACCGCGCTAACGCGTGATGGTTACAAGCAATCCGGATTAATCCCTTTATGTTTACATATCAAAATGTGTGTGCTCTACAGCTTTGTAGAACATTACATTACAAACACTTTTAAAAATATCCTTTGAATGTTTAAAAAACACGAAATTTTAAAATGAAAATTTCTGTTCTGAATGAAAAAATACCCTTCTGGATTCTGGATTCGGAAAGTACATTAAATTTCCCGTTTTTCGTAATTTTGAGTACGCTATCAAATCAGCGTCAAATTTTGCATAAAAGTCCCTTTGACAGCAATTTTCCTTTTCAGGCTGCAAATTATTGAAAAACATGTCTTTTTTCGCATGTTCAAAAATGGAAGGTAACGAGATATCAAAAAACAGAGCTCGGATTCGTGATCAGGGACAAAAGTTACCGCTGAGGACAAAGTTTCTCGCAAATCGAAGAGGAGTTGGGGTAACTTTTCCCGATTTCATGTGAGTTGTTAGAGAATTACCCATAAATTTCAGCAATTTGAGATTTTAAGGATTAGAAGAATATTATCATCATTTTTTAAGCTATTACGTTGCCGTTTTGTGTATATAAATAAACTGTCGTAAAACACTAATCATTACTAGTTTAGTGTTGACGTTCTATCATTTAAATTCTTTTGTATGTTCACCTATCAGTGTCAAATGAGCAGTCGTTTTTTTGTTAGTCACTCTGACTTTGGCTTCTAAATACAAAGTGACATCAGCTCCAGTTTCCCAAAAGTCCGACTTTCGATTTTTGGTTCACAACTTTGACGATTTACTTCAGAACACTGATACACTAGGTCTATTCCCGCCGAATTTTGCAATGCTGCACAGAATCCGCAGCAGACCGTTCCCGTACTTTTCTGCGCCAAAAGTTACTTTTCTCTCTGGCAAAACATTTGCAAAGAGAGATGCGGAAGTTGCAGCTTCTTCTCTCTTCAGCTGGTTAGCTTCTTATGTTAATATCGCTGTCCCTTTTCTTGCTCTCTTGCAGAACTGCTGGAAAAAGTGTCCACGTGGTTTATGGATTGTCCTACACACATTTCGACGTCGTCGTGCTATCTTGTCGCACCCGCCATTTCGACGTTCCGAGAAAAACGCGTTTTAATGTTTGACCTTGAATAAACGAAAACGAAAGCAAGCAATGTAAACAATAACAAACACGTTTTGTTTGGCTAACCATTCTGTGCATTGTTCCGAAGTTTGGTTGAAGTTGGTTGCTGGAGTCCCGAGTTATAATTACAAATGTTTACGGTAGTCTAACATGTACGTGCGTCAAACGCGTTCTGACCTGAAATCTCTTTGCCCTTTGTCGCACTTACATTAATTTTCAGGGAGTGACAAGATAGCACGACAAGATTGAAACTACTTTCATATGAAAAGTGACAAAAAATTTCGGAGTTTATTTGGTTTTCATTAAAAATCTCAGGATTGGAAACGAATTTTGGGGATCTGTGAAGTTCAAAAGATGAGGCATTGTGAGCTGCAAAAAATGGCGTTCTTAACTCAATTTGGCCCAAAATGCACGTACGACAAGTTAGTACGACGGAGACGATTTGTGACATATTCCAATTTCTCATCAGAATGATCGTGCTAACTTGTGACATGTCAAGTTAGTTGTGACAAATTGTTGGAAAATGCGGAAAATTTGTCTTATTTTTCACATCTTTTTGCGTTTTTTTTTAATTATTAAAAACTGATCATCAAACACACTAAACATTTCATGTTAAAAAAATCACTAAATTTCAAATAATACTTGATTTAAAGTCTTATAGCTTGAAGGAATACAATACTTCTTTCTAGTAGCTTTAAATTATCAAAAACTGGGAATCCAGTTCAGTCGTTCAAAGGAGAACATCATGTGACATTGGCGAAAACGAGTTTGGCTCAATGTTTTTTTTTTGTTTTTTAAAGGTTCTCCTCTTTGGCTTAACATCGAACGATCGCCCATCGTTTTGTGCTCAACTGGTGGGAAAGTTACAGGTTCTTTAAGGTTAGTGCACAGTAAAAAAAAGATGATAATAGCTTGTTTTACATATTCTGGAAGTTTTAGAATACGCTGAGTTCGACCCTAAAAGTTGAAAAATGGCTAGATTATTTCTACAGTGTTATTTTCACGTGGGATTTCTTTTATCGTATACTTAAAACGATGTATAGAGTATGTCGTAACACTGAATATTTAAGTTAATATATGTGAGAAATAACGCGAGATCGCCAAATCCAATACTTATGACTTTTTGATAAGACATTCGCTTTATGTGTCTCGAAGGCTTATCTTAAGTAACGGAAACTTTTATTTGTGAATTTTGGATGATTTTAACAAACTCCTATTCTGTCACATTCTCAAGCAGTAAGCAGATGAGCAGCAAAGTAGTGGAAAGCCATTGGCAAACCAGATTAGCGCGATAAGTTACGCTTTTTAGCGCGCTTAGATTGGCGCCATGCGTCTCGCGTGAGCAGTTTTAAGGTGAAACGGCTGTCTCATCATTGTTTCCCCTTACGGAGGGTACCCCTGTCAGCGCTGTTCCGTTAAGCCGATAAGGGTGTGTTTGTATACATTATGGTGCAGACGACGACGTGCAGATCTAACATCTCACGATCGACTTTGGCACTGAAACAGTGGCGAAACTAATTTGTGATTCTGCTGGAGTTTCGTATTGGTTGTATCGAAATCGATCAGTTGTTTTTTTATTTCCTATTCAAGAGACTGAGAGAGCCATTTATTGGTTTTTAACCGATTTGTACTTGAAATACGTTAGATAAAACAGCAAATTTTGCATCAGTACTTCCTTTTTGTCACACTTCCTACCTGGATCAATGAGATAAGCATGGCCATTAATGTGGTTTCTTTGTAAAAACAGATTATTTTTATTACTATTTCTTGATATGTGTGGATTGATGGGCATGATTATTTGAATATCACAAGCATGTAGGTCAAACTCGTGGGATTTAATTTAAATTGTGTACTTTTTGCAACAAGAAGACAGTGCTCTATTGACAATGGGGAAATTTTTAATAGTTTTGATTCTGAAATTTCAGCAACTCATTTAATTTTTATGGTTTTTGCAGTTGAGTGATTATTATGTTTAAATTTCTTCACAGTTAGTTTTATTTAATTCGTTGTCTGATCAACTGAATAAAAATCAAATAAAACATTTAAAATTATCGATTTCCAATTAGCCAGCTGTGCACTATGACTCACGAACGAATGTTCAAAATCCAAAAAGCCATGTCATCGTCCCAATCGTTTGGGGTCTGCCGGTCAACTTTCACGTAAAATTTTCCATTCCATTCTGAGCATGTCTTATGACGGCAAACCGCCCCGCACTGAAAAAATCTGACATAGCAAACTCAAGTGTATTTTCACGTGAGCTGCTCCAAAAATCATCACGATAATTTCACAGGCTTATTCTATTACTTCGATAGTTTTTTCATGTTCCATTGATGTGAAAATCATTTGAAATCAGCTGATCCCAACCGAAAACCGCTTCACTCTTTTATCACATGGTGTTCACTGCGGATTCAAGTGAATTCCACTTCGATTTGCCCCATTTGACTTTTCCTTTGATAGTGAAGGGAAATTCACGTTAAAACCAGATGTTTTGAATTTGAATGTCAAGTGTTGCAAATTAGTTCAGAAAATCAATAAGCAAGATGGCGAGAAGGAAAAATGCACGATTTGAGCTCGTCTTTTGAACCAGTTTTTTATTTCAGTTATTCAAGGTATTCATCTGAATTTTACAAAGAATCGTTATTTTGACGATGGTAAGTAATTATGCAATTATAAAGTAATGCTTTGCTAAGAAGTTTCATAATACTTTTTGTTTCCAGGAAACCAAGTTCGTAAGTCTTTTTTCAAGTGCAAAACATCCTGCGGATTGCTGTGAAACGGATTGGGATGCAGCTTTAGGAGCATTCAGTGCTGGTGTTCGAGGACTCCGGAAGTGCAAAATTGCCCACGAAAGAGTATTTGCGGACAGTACGATGTGTACTTCAGTGACCAGTGAATGAGGACGACCAAGAGTGTGTTAAGTATTGTTGATAATTAAATATATGCGTGAAATAAAATGTGAAACATTATAAAACAATTTTTGGATTTTTAACCGATATTTAACAGCAACAAAAGAAAAAAAAAAGGCGTGATTCCCATTTCATATTCACAAGGATTTCACGTGACAATCAGGTGCGATGACATTTAAAGCTAACATGTTTTTCATTTAATTATGATGAGAATTTCACTTGAATTAACCGCACTGCATTTTGAACCATTTTGATATGATTTTCACATGACATTCACATGCTTAGCGGTATGGGGCAGATTCATGTGTAAAACATGTGACATTACTATGTGCCTTTCTTTCAGTGCGTGTGTCATCGTAACGCTCCAGGCTGCATGGAGAGTTTAATCCTGTAAGTGGGCGAGAATGGTTGATTGTATGTTAAAAGAGATTTTTATCTCATTACTTTTTAATTCCTGATCTTTTGCATCATTTTTGCAATGAAGAATCTTTCAATTTTCGTTTATTGTCTAATTCGTTTTATTGTCTTAGTCAATTGTAATACAAATTTATGAAACAAAACATGATCCGCGTCTATCTGTCTGACTGTAGGATTGTAATAACCGGTGTTATGTTAATCACAATCACCTGTAAACTTAAAAAAAAACACCCGATGGGCTGAATAGCGAATTTGGGAAAAGCTTGTTCAAATTAAAAACTGCTCAGAAAAATATCATAATAAAATTGGCAATCTTTGAGGATCACCGTTTCTTGGATGTTTACTCGCATTTTTGCTTTTGTGTTTTTTTTTTAGTATGGTATAAGCAAAGAAAAATTTGCTTACAACAAATACTCAACATTTTTTACAGCATTATTCTCGTTGTAATATTACGAATAAAATTATTTGAATGCTAGTTTTTCAAGTCTGCAATACTGTAGAGATTTCCCACCAATCAAACCTTGTCTTTACCGAATGACGAGCCTCTCCACATCTGGTCAGTTTAGCATACGATGATTCAATTTGCTGTCTGTCTGGCAAGCTAGCAGTCATCTGAGACAAAAAGAAACAGATGCAACATTAGCCAAAATATATGATAATAAAATAAACCCGATGATATACAGCCGTATCACACGTGCAAAAGGGGGGCTTCCCCAGCCTCCCCCCAGTCCACCCAACGATTTGATCACAGTCGTCCCGACCATAGATCGCAGGAGGTAGCTGAATTAGTGTTCGATTAAAATGTCAAATAAATTATCTTCACAAATCCAGGATCGGGTGATGTCAATAATCGTGCTGGCAATGTGTTTTTTTTTATGTCAAACACATATACTCCTTTATGGATCCACACGCGATGAGTCACACTCAATTTTGCATTTTGAGTCCACGGCGGGGGTCGGTTATCTAATGGTCCGGTGTCCACCAGATCCGACACAGACATCATGTCTGCCACACGGTTTGATTTTGGAAACATCTTTCCATCTCTCATACCTACTCACTGTAAAGTTGGTGGCTTAACGAAAGATTAGCATGGAATACGGTGTTAATGAAGTGAAATATTGGCGTCATCATCAGATTATCATAGCCAAATAAGACATGAAAATTCACGTGTAGTTATTAGATGATAGGTTTAGTAGAAGGAAAAAATAAACGCACTAAACTTATACTCACACCAATTACTAAAATTGCATTACTAAGTTCTTTTTAAAAATCGGCTATAAACATAAGGAATCCAGAAGTAATTTGTAATTTGTAATTTGTTGTTTTATTGGATACGGCAACTTGTCAGTGTGAACTGCATATCAAGTCAAGGAAGCATAGTTTATAAAACCTTTTGAAAAAACAAACTCTAGAAATTTATTTATTTTGTCTCAATGATAAAATATCTTTACGAACTGTGTTTGAATCTCCTCAAAATAGGTTCGAAAAATCAGGAGGCGAAAAAACATGTTTTTTTGGAAATACAAGTCTAACAACTCAAAATAATCTAAAATTCTGCATTGAAAAATCATATTTAGCTTGTATGGGCTTGTATAAAAATATGTTGAATTTTTATGAAATTACAATGTTCACCACCACAAAAACTTTTTTTTCTCACAATTTTTTTTTTGTCAATACTTTGGAAATTTTGGAAACTTATGATTGCAAAACAACTGACCCCCCCTTCTAGACTTTGGTCAGAGTCGAGGGACATAAACTTCAAAAAAATATTTGCAATGGCCTAACTCTATAATAATGTGATATGTAAATTGTCCGGAATAATCGTAATAACCATGTTCAGACTGTTGTCCCAATTCACCCCAGATGATGGTACCAACGTTTGAAGCTATCCAGATTTTAAAGCAAAGATGGCGTTACAAATGGTGCAAGCCCGAAATGTCAATATCGCGCAGTGTGAAACTTTTTTGTAATGTTGGTATTACTGCGAGATTTTGACATTTCGGGCGTGCACCATTTGTAACGCTATTTTCGCTTAAAAATCTAGATAGAGAAACACTACTTTGGACAAGTTTTATGTCTTCTAGGTTAGGTTGGACTAAGACAGTTTTAAGTGCTATTATTGCAATACCTTTTCAAGAATAACGCTACCAAATCAATCAATATAAATGACATCTCTTTTTTTTAACTAGGTACTAATAGAGAATTCGAGGAAACGCATCCCGCAATCATCTGAACATCATCGATATTCCTGTGTAACAAGCAGCGCATCAGCAGCTTAATCTTCAATGGATGGGCCATTTGTTGCTAAATCGCCTAAATCAAGTTCTGACGCGGGGTTCTATTTGCCTACCGGAAGATTTATTGTCCGGTGGCGTGATGGATGATCCGACCGTTTTGCTCGTGGCACCAGTTAGTGTGCAAATGGGCGATGGCCACTGGCCAAACCACCTTGCTCTGGTGACTTCACCCTTCAGTTTGAAACAAGAAGCCACCTCGTCCCGTTATCTTATCACGCAAAGTTCGACATTTCAGGCACTTGATTTATTGTTGACAGATGACGGTTGCCGCGGCCAAGAATCCTGTCGCTAGTTCCGAATCGTCCGGAAGCCCGGAAGGTGGCTTAGCAGATCAGAAATTCTGAAAATCTCAAACAGTTTGACCTATGTCAAGAGGACCGTTGCGACGTGGGCCGCGATTAGTGTCGTGAGAAACGCGCGGGAAAATACGGCTCGTGTTGGGATTAGCATCCATCAATTTGGCTTGGGGCAGCGGGTCTTGGCGAAGTGAGTGCTGAAACATCAACCTCGTGGTCGAGAACGCGATTGGATTCGAAGCCACGGAAGGTCAGGGTCGGATCGAATGGGCCAAACGCAACAACAAGAAGTACAACAACAAAAAAGAGGGGTAACCCAGCTGTGTCATTAATGGTGATGATTGAATATATCAGACAAATTGTATAATGAAAACGTTTGCAACAAGCTGCCACTACTTACTGACAGCGCGAAATGAATGGTTTTGATGGACAAATATGGCCGATTGGATGATTAACTAACTGGTAGTTATTAACTAGTCATCGGCATGAGCGTGTTCAAAAGAAATCATAACATGAGAAACATGGCAGGCTAATTGAGATAAACATAAAACTACATGGGACATTAAAAACAAGTGGTGGTATTGCATAGTTTGATAAATTTGGTAAACATGTATGATCAATAGCATAATAAAAAAAATTAGTCAAAACAAAAAATACTATTTTAAGAAACAAGAATTCATATTCATTGTATTATAACAAAAACAAATGGCAAAATAACATTTTTGATCAAAGGAAACTCAAAGCCAAAAAATACATAAGAGAGGGGGAAGAGTCGGTATCAAGTGTTTTTTCGAGAGGTATTGTAGCTGGAGTTCTTAACTTGGTGCAACTTAAAAAAACCTTACTTAATCCACCTTAAGGTGGTTGGTGCCTTCCTCGCATTCATGTTGTATTTAAGGTTGTATTTACAAATTCATTTAAGAGTTTTTTTAAATTTTTTTCATTTATTTTTTATAATTATTGATTTTACTTGAACAGCAATTTTCAATTCTTTTTTTTACCAAAATAAAGAAGAAAAGTCCCATGAGTTATATATTTCAGTAAAAAAATCGTGTAAATCTTTAACCATGCTCATGCTTAAAAGTTCTTGTAAATCTTTGTCGAGACAAAATGATGCAGCAACATAATTAATACAGATTTTTTCCAGAAGAGACGCAGACACTGCTTAAGCAATGTGGCAACCGGGCGATACGCATGCAAGGGGGTGTGGCTGCCAATCCCCCGCGTGGTCTGACCAAAATCCCTACGCATGCTGCGCGACTCTCGCGCGTAAGCAAAAAGATCCAGCCTTTGAGGTTATGCAAAAATCACCCTTTTTTGTAGCTACAAAAAAACTTTTTCTTGGCATAACTTTAAAAGTACTTCATTAAACAGAATTAAATTAAATAGGGTCTTAGGGGACCCCAAAACGAACAGAATAAGGCGGATCCGGCCAAAATCGGTTCAGCCAGTTCTGAGATAATCGTGTGGAAAAAATCATGTCTACACACATCCCCACAGACATTTGTTCAGATTCTGTTTTGATTCTGAGTCGATAGGTATACGTGAAGGTATATCTAGGAGGTGTATTTAAGAAGTTCATTTTTCGAGTGATTTTATAGCCTTGCCTCAGTGAGGTGAGGAAGGCAAAAAAGATTGAGAAATCACTCATCTGCTCTTAATCGAAATCTAGCCAATGTTTTTTGGCGTGTTCGTCCCAACGGTTTTGGTAAGCCAGTGCAGTTCTGCTCTAGTACAACAGACAGCATAACACAAACACTTATAGAAAACAGAGGGCTTTTGTTAATTTGATTTGGTTAACCGCGGTGGATTTTCTTGAAATAATTTGAACTGTCAAAAATCCACCAAAACATCTACCACATTGATCACACAAAAAACTGTGGTAGAAAAGTATCCACCGGTAGATCCTTTGGTGGATTTTTGACAGTTCGAATTATTTCAAGAAAATCCACCGCGGTTAATCAAATCAAATTAACAAAAGCCCTCAGAGCATATCCAGTGAGTGCCTAGAGTTCTTTAGTTCAAATTTAGTAGTTTTGGCCCAACTGGACCTAACGTCATGATTCGACATCCGGACACTTAACATCAAAACAATCGATAGTTTATATAAAAATTTGCTAGAATTTAAGGAAATCGAAACCATAAATTTCTGCTTTGCCTTCCCGGTGCTTCGAACGCCTATGATCGAGCCTATGATATATTTCAAGTGAAATGTTTCGCAGTTTTGGTAAACTTATAATTTTATTGTATTTAGTTGTTTTGGCATTAGAACAGCGTTCAAACAAACTTTAAATGAAAGTTGATGTTGGAATTCTTCAAATAACACAGTTTTGCGAACTTATGTCCAAATAATTGATAAAACAAGATGAAGTGTCCGGGTTTTGAAGCGTCCGGGAATTCGAATCATGACGTTACAAGGCTCTAAACCTAATGAAAATACACAGATATTTTGAGATAACTGTGCATCTTGTGCATCATGTGATTGCGCTCTACTTATGTGTATTGTTCACCTTTTGTTGGAATATGGAAGTGTCATCCAAAATCATCTAATTGAAGCGTACTTTAAATTGTATTTATTCATTTTTATCATTTGATAGTCTGTGTAAGATGCTGTCAATTTTGTTACCATGTATTTTTTGTAAGCCTTTATACTTCTGCTACCTTCAACTTGCGGTAAATACCACGCTGAAAATCAGCATTTAATAAATTGTTGAACTAGATTTTTGCTTGATTAGTTGTTTTCCATTTAAGTGGTATTTACTTTATAATTTTGTCCCTTTGTTATCGTTAGTGAAACATTTTCTGTGTGTTTTTATTTGCATTTCTTGTTTTTTCTGCTTTCGTTTTGTTTTTGATAAAATATGGATGTGAGGGTAGCATTTAAGTTTTTTTTTTTTCATATTTGTTTTCTAAATATATATATTTGTTGTGTTACATTTTCGTTTACCTTTTTACTCTGTTATTTCCTTATAAAATATTCTCTTCATACTTTTTCCGTTCGCAACGGCACCTTCTTATTTAAATAATTTATTCTATAAAATACATATGTCGTATGTATAAATATATAGTTGATATGTATTCTTTTCCTAGTCTCTGATACGTGTTTGGGTACAAACATTGTTTCTTGTTGCTTTTCCACTTACTTTTTTTTCCTCTGTTCAAACATCTTCAACGCGATGCGATGTACACAGAAGTGCTGGCTAAAGAACATTGTTTTTTTTTGTATAGATCTGCTAGAAGTTGCTAGTACATAGTACGGCTCTGCGGTGTGCCTACCTACAATAAATCAATCGTTCTTTGTTTTTTTTTTTTAAGTTTACTATTTCCGTTCAACACGTTCGATGGTTCGACGGGCAAGCCTCCGTGTGCAACAAAGGTTGCACGCCTGAGGGAAGCGTTGCATGTCAAGCGTCGCGTGACGGAACTGTTTCAAGCGAAGAGGCAATTCGCATCGAAGTACAGTATGCGACACGTTGCATGGCATATCGCTGTTCGAGTCTAACGCGATTAACTTTCATTTCTGAAACGCTTCGAGTTGGTTAAGCGCTTCAGCAATGTTGCAATCATCACGTGCATTTTTAATCTACTCTCTGATCGGGTTCGAACCAACGACGTTTAGAATGGCAGGCTAGCACCGATGCCCTATTGTGTTTATGTGTGTGTGTGTTTGATTGTGTGCAGTGTAATTCCACAGTAAAAGCATTTGTCTTTTGCATCGTATTTTTTTATTTGTAAGTGTGGCTTTAGTATACACTAGATATGTATGATTTGTATCTTTAAAAAAAGTAACAATGCTTTCAAAATAATGGAAACGTTTTCATATCATAGTCATCTCCTACTAAAAAAAACAGTAAACATGTATCGTATAGAAAAAAATATAAGAACAAAGCTTTTGTTTGCAACTGATAGTTTTCACTTTTGTGAATCGTTGAATTAGACCACGGACGTCTAAGAAAATAAAAATAAAAACTTATAATGTTGTTTCAAAAATATTGACAATCAATCAAATTTGTCAATAAGAAGGCGAACGCATATATTTATTTTCCCAATGTTATTTAATCTAACAAATGGTAATTTAAAAAATGTCGAATAGATTTCAAAAGAAATTCCTTTGTTCCATCACGGATGAAAGCACCGAAACTGTACAGCCTACTTGGGTGAAACTTGTCTTCCTGTGTCAGGTTAGAGGTTTCCTCTTGAACACATAATATTTGCAATGCCACATGTGTGAGTGTGTATGTCTGTGTGATGTTTTGTATGTGTGTAAAAGAACAATAGTGTGACATAGCTTCATACGCTACAAACTCTCAAATGCATATAAAATAATGAGATAATTTCCAAGATCTTGTTGTCGACTTGTTGAGCATAGATTTCACACAAAGGTGCCGTGTTCGTCTTTTAACTTTTCTTCCTTTGGAAATGCATTTTTTCTAAATAAATAAAGGCTAAAATTTGGCAAGTTGCACATAAACTCAAGTTTCTTTTTTTTGGTATAAATATGTTTTGTTGCAAATGCCCTCATCATGTTGTTTTCCACTAATAACTAGGATTCTAAAAGGATAGCCTATAAGGTGTTTGTAAAAGTCATCATAAGCATCATTGTTATGTATTATTACTTTATTCTAACTTTTTTTTCAAATGATGATCGCACTGATAAAGTATTGTATGTTATGTGTAAACACGTCATGCGTTTTAAATTTTACCGAGAATAAAGCACATTAACAGGCTTATTGATCTATATACGGTTGTTCTTTAAAACCATTTTTGTTGTGTGTGTAGCTTACTTAGCACATTGTTCGACCTCTACGTTGTGTTTTTGTTTGTGTTGATATTGTTTTCCTTTATTATTCTCTAAGAGCTATGCACAGATTGTTCTATAATATAATCACGTTTAGTAGATATGTTTACCATGGATCTTTCGTCATTTTGTTTTTTGTTTATTTTGTTCGAATACTGGAGCGATCACTCTGACTCATTTTACAAAAAGATTTCGATCTGAAATCGGCTAAGAGTGCGTTGTGTTTCCTTTTTGTTAAAAAGTAATATGACAGGTTTCAAATAACAGAGCGTTTATAATGCAGAAATTCTGTGCTTTGTCTTTGCTCGCTTCTAGATCATGCACAAATACACTTTTATGCCTTTTTTAATTTAAAATTAATTACTCGCTACTATGCTAATTCTCTACGGCATTCTAATAGTATAGGTAGCAAATTTTCTTCCAATATAGAGTCTTTCATATGAATAAAGCGTCGTATTATATCAATTTTACAAAATATCAGCTCTAAAAGTGTGTACGTGTGTGCATGCATCGATGAGTTTAGTTGCTATTTATTGTAACGATAGCTAGTACTCTAAATACATAAAATTGACATTTGTTTTCTGCGTTCATTCCGTATATTTCCATCTTCCATCATGTGGTGATTGGGTGTACTTCTATTGGAGCTTTCAATAATTCAACAAAGTAGGATTGAGTTTTGATTGTTTTACTCACTCAGTACAAACAGCCAGCATCCTTATCCATGTGTTGGAAATATGATCAGATGCAATGTAAAATAAATCAATTTTGTAGAAAAAAAATCTCGTGATTTCTACATGAACAATACACCACATAACCCAAAAAAAAACATCTTACCAAATATAGCAATGATCAGTTTTTTTTAATCAAGTTGCTCATATTGATCTGAACAATAAGCAGCTATTAGACTATGACAAACAAACAAATAAACTCGCATTTTCCAACAGTTTGACAGTTTGCCTGCATTTTTCTTTTAGCATAAAAGTCAGCTTGCATACATTTTGCTATGTTTGCGAGTTGGCCGCGCACAAGATTGCGATTTTGGCAAACAGCCAAACGCCAAACATTGCGAGTTTATTTGTTTGTTTGTCATAGGTTTATACCTCCTTTATGTGGCAAAACTATCGAGCATGAGGATTTTCAATTCTTAATTCCAGTTAATTTTTTTGTATCAAAGCAGGCAATTATGAGGATAAAAGATTGATGGATTTTTAATCAGATTTACATCTGTTTATCTGTGGTTAAGCGGTTTGATTGATAACAACAAATAAAGCAAGCAATAATAAATAAAAATTAATGATTTTTCCACTCAATTCCTTAATCCCAACACTTCCAACAAACTCGAATTCATTCGTGCATTTACAACAATTGATGTCTTCTGGAGACCTTCTACACACGATGCCCATGTAGCATCTTGTACTTTCTAAATAGGAACCCCAGCAAGCTTAGTACAAGAGAGCACACCGGCATCGAACAATTCTTTCTTCGTAGTACACAGTGATAGAGTACTTGTTCAGTAACTAAGCGCTCGAAAACTGGGCCGTAGCCCAAACGTAAAAAAACGAACCGAGATGACCGAGGTTTTTTTTTTCTTCATTATTGACCGAGGGGTTAATGGATACAAAAATCGTGTTCAATAAATAAAAAAGCTTTTTTTACTTTTATTTAATTTAAAATCGCAATTAAAGAAATGTGTAAAGTAAGCATTGTGAATAATTTTGAGTAACTTTTATTTTTAAATTACACTTTATAAGGAAAATATTATTGAATCTGTGGACTACTCGTAATTTTTCTTTCAGCCCAGTTAGCGAGTAGCATTAGGTGATTAGCTACGTTCTCAACCCAGTTTGGTAATTACTGTATGTACTATATGCCACATATGACGCGCATGTAAAGTTTTTAACCTTCAACAAATTGGTGTACATGTTTTTAACAAATTCAACTGATTGAACTTTGTCCAGAAATAGCATGACACGAATAAAATCTATTCAGTTGAAAAGCAAATGTTTAATAAACAACTTCATAAACACTATACTCTTGTTAAAATGCTCATGCTATAATTTTTCAATCAATTCCATAACAGAACTTTCCAACCAAAATTTCTTGAATCTTCAGTGAGTTTGGTGTGTTTCTGGGTACATTTCTTAAGATTTGTTTGTTTTTATTGATATCGGTAAACGGCTCGACACATTCCTACACATCAAAACTTTCTCCATGTACATTGCAAGGGTTCGTTTGTCCATTTGCCGCGCGTAATTTCTACGTTTGTTTGTATTATCAGACCAGCTGATCATCTATAGATGCACATGCACTAGATTATTATTCGTGTACTTTATTTTGCCTATATTTTTACACTTATTTTTTTTCTTTTTGCATATTTGTCGCTGGATGTGTTAATTTGGTTCAAATATGGATTTATCAAAAACATGCTTTGCTTACTGGCTACAGAGATATCCACGTGTATTGTGTGTGTATGTACGAATAATATTTGCTGCATTTGCATTGTTTCTATTTTTTATTTTGTATACAATGTGTTTACAAAAAGGTGTGTCCTATTAAATCTTGCTAGATAAATAAATAGAAAACTCTGCTATCAAGTGAAAAGGCTCGGCTTGTTTAATATGCATGTTATGTGTGTTTTTAACCACTTGCTGGCTTTTTTCAAAATTGAGTTAATACGGGCGATTAGTTAGAGGATGCATCCAATAAGGAAGTGTGAGTTGTAGTGCAAGCGTGTGCTTTGTAAGTGTCTGTTAGCAAATCTACCATACAATGCAGTTTTTTTTGTCTTGCCTTCAATAACATTTGCGTTTTCATTTAAATATTTCCAAGAGTTATTGGTTTTGTTTCTTCACTAGAGTGTAATTTAATATTGTTTCCCACAGAACAGATTTCGTACAATGATTTTTTTTATATATATTTTATTTGATATGTTGCAGTTTGTTTGCAAACACTTGATACTTTTTTGTTGTTGTACATTTGTTTTGAGAACAGTGCATTCCACAATCTATCGCCTTTACTTCTGCACAGTCTACCGCAGTTAGGCACTAATCTAACCAGTTAGCATTTACTTAGATATTACAAAACGATACTATACTTAACCATACAATCACTAACAGCCAAACCTCGTTTTACGCAGTTACATTACCTTCAGGTTTTGAATGCATTTCTCTAAAACATCACAATATATTTGCATTTCCTGTTTTTTTTGACAAAATTATTTTTTATAGAAGACATGCATGCCAACATGCAAGAACAAAAAAGAACAAATAATATTCATTGCTATCTCACCTTCCAAAACTAGTTATTTTGGAAAAGGTTAGTTTACTTACCAATAGAATATTAAATGTTCAAAAAGTGTCAACAATTTTCTTGTCGATTTTTTTCATAAAATTATTTTTATTAGGACCGAGTCAGCTTTTGTAATTACATTTTACTTAAAGCTAAGAGTATAGGAGCCGATTACCCGCGGCCTTCTCGGGGTTATTAGGGGAAGGGATTGAGGTTAAAAGACAAGGCGTAGGCAGAGAAGGGGGATTGTGTAGGGGTCTTGGTTGGCTCTGCTGGTCTTTGTTTTTGTCCTCAGCCGCAACCAAGTGTCCAGCTGCTGGCACTTTATTAGTGACAAGTTCTCAAACATTACTGAATACAGTCCAAACTCGATTGTTCAAAGTCTCGTTTACCCGAAGTGTCGATTATCCGATGGTTTGTATGGCACTTCGTATAATTGACTCATGATCAAAATATTGAAAAAAGAAGTCTTTGTTTTCTTGTTTTTAACATCAAATTCAAGTTCAACGACCCCATTTTAGTGCAACTTTAATGGTTGATTGCCCATTGAATTACCAAATACATTTTCTCAATATTTCATCACCGCCATTTTGGACGCCATCGTGGATTAAAAAAATGTAAATCCCTCAAGAGTAGTTTACTAGTCATACCTAAGCTCGACAACCAAAATAAGATAGCAAAGGTTCGTTCAATTATAACGTAACACAAATTCCGGTATAGCTTCCCTTCTCCAAGTAACACATTTCCGATACAGATTATGTAATTTATTGCTTCAAGGACCGTCAAACATTCGTCGCATCATGTTTTAAATTTGCATGCAAATATGCAAATATGATGAAATGTTTTAGAAAATTCAGGGAAATTAAAGCATTGCGAAAACAGAGGTTTTGCTACAATAGAAAAAAATCAACAAACTACAATAACAATTTAGAGCTATTCTTTTCAGTCAAAGGTAATATTGATCAAATTGAATATTTTGGTGTGAAAGAAAACATACAATCAAAGCAAAACGATACTTTCAAAATAATATTTTATTTTGATTTAAGACATACGATGAGATTCATAAGTTTCGATGAGTTTTGTTTTTTTTTCATATAAAGTGTCAGCTTATCTAAAACCTGCCAATATTATCATAAGTTTTGCTTTGGGGAACGTGCACAACTAACAACGAATGCACTTTATTTCTTCACCATCTTTTTCTTTTATTTGGTTAGAGCTCCTTTTATTACTAGAATGTGTTTATCATATAAGTTATCCTCTATTTGTCATACAAGTTGGTGGAAGGATAGTGAAATCAGTTTGTGGCTTTTACTTTTTAAACTTGTGTATAAAATGGTATGTATATAAAAGGAGGGTGGGTTATGGCGTTTCAAAACGGTTATTTCATCATTCTACCTTCCACGAAGTGTTACGATATTAGTTCTCTCGTTTAAATTTACGACACACAAAAAAGCGTGCGGCCATTTATATGTTTTGTTCGTTTTGTCTTTTTTCTTTCAATAATAATGATATGTTTGCGACTTTTCCTGCTCATTGATATGTTTTTTGTTTTGTTTCACATTGTTTGCACCTTGAAGGATTTTTTTTCTAAATAAAAAGGACATACTGGTTAGGTCTTTTGGAAAATCTTGTGTTGTGTAATTTTACATACTAATACCCTTCAGAATAATACTCATTTTGTTTTTTTTTCTGTCATTTTGCTATTGTTCAGAGAATGTTTGCATACTTAATTGCAAATAATTTTCTTTGCACTTATGCGAACTGAAACAAAATCAACGTCAGTCAAGGGTGATACGTTTGTAACTGTTGAAGAATTTTACCTCACACTTGCTTCGGTTATCAGTAATACACTACCTTACACGTATGATATGCATTATGTATGTGTAGTTTTATCTTTATGTCTATGGTTCCACAATATCGCATATTTATATTCTATAACACTTAAAACATTGAAACAACTATTCATTGCTATATTGCTGCAGAAATAGAAAATAACGCATGTCCAGCTGACATGACTCTTATCAAACTGAGATTCTTTCAACAAAAATAAAACAAAAAACACTTGATGCATTTGAACCAATAGTACATCTAACAAGAATTTTTTTAAACGTTGAATCCTGAACGTTAGCTTACTTCCACTATTTTTAAACTTTCATAAAACACGTGATTCGACATTTCCTTTGATCATGCAAACAGTTAATGGTGACTTTAGCGATTTGCATACTTACTTCTCTAACAAACATTGTTTTTTTTTTGTTCCTGTGAGGTTACGGGGACTCGGTGTGGCCTGTACCACGTGTATGTGTGTTTTCTGTTGTGTTGCTGTTTCTTTGTTTTTGAACAAAAAATATTTTATGGAAAGCGCCCGCGCCTCACCAGTCAAGCTCGGAACATTCACTTCATATACTTTCTCCGTCCAAATCTCATCCTTACGCACAATCGGAAAACCAATCGCTTCCATCCATTCGAAACAACAATCTCGGCATTCTAAGGTCAGCAAAACCTCGATATCAACATCGGTAAATTATTTGCAGTTTTTCTTCGCGAAAAATGGCCCTTGCCACGAATTGTGTGTGTCTTTTTTCTCATCCTTCTTGTTTGCCTTATCATTAAGGGTCTCGTCACCGTGTTCCATCATGTGTTGAGAATACTAAAAAATTGATTATATTACTATGTCCCTTGTACTAAAGTTAATCCTACGAGTGGGTGTGTGGGATGGTCACGTGTAAAGCTCTGCTTCACCTGCTGCTGCTCTCCTCTGGCATCCTTCTCGGGTAATTTTGGTTGCTGCTGGTAGTTAGTTTACTGGTGGTGGTGGGAGGTGTTTGTTGTACACATTATCTATTTAGCTCAGCGGTGTTTGAGGGGAGGGTGGGAAAGGGTCAGATAGGTGTGATTCGTGGCGTTTGGATGCGTTTAGAATAATCTCAGCACGATTAACACCGATAACACTGTTAGCACTTTAATGTCCACGTAGCGCACGTGTGCTCCCGACGTCGGTTCTAGCAGATTACACGAAGATTTTGGTGGAACTAGAAAAAGGAATTTGCATTAAATCTAGTTTAGAAACGACCCCATATAGCCACTCACTTGACCATGCCCTAAGTCGGGGCAAGAAATCGTTCCAGAACGCGCACGACGTAGCCATCGGACCCCGGCCGTATTTCTCTCCCCGCAGATCGTCCTCACCTTCCGCGTTGAAAATGAAGTAAATAGGATTCTCTTTGGTGTACAACGGCCAGTGTTCACCCTCTAACGCTGGATTGCTACAATAAACAAACAAAAAATTACATTAAATTATTATCTCAAAGCACCACGAGGACAATTCCAAGTCTTACCCGGATCGCGCAAATTCACTCACGGAAAGGACCATGCGCCGGCTAAGGTCACGTTCTCGTTGTCGGTACTGCAGGGTTGCGTTCATCGGCTGGCCAAAAATGTACTCCACCTCATCGCCGTGCAAAACGCCCATCCATTCGCCCCACAAAGAGGTGCTCGTGCGCTGGAAGTATCATAGAAAGAGTGTTTAAAGCCACCTTACATTTAAAACCAATAAATGTGTCAATCTTGTGTCGATACTCCATACTAGATGGTTTAACCTGCTTGAAGCAATCTATATATTATGGATCGTACTCAATCTGGATTGACAAGAATAATTGATGAAAGTAATTGAAAGTGCCACTTTCCTCCGATACTTTACTTTACTATTATTTACTTTCCTATCAGTATATCGTCGCTTGTTTGGTATTTTACGACACGTCTTTTTAAAATTTGCAATCATCAGTTTTCAAAATATCAAAGCACAGGCGAAAAATGATTAGACTTCTATTTCCAGTAATATTTTGATGTTTTCGAAAAAAATGTTTTGAACCCTGATTTTTCGAGCCGATTTTGAGAGGGGGGGGGGGAGGTAAACGACTTAAACTTTGAAACATATTTGTAACGTCCTTACAATGTTTAGTTTATGTTTGATTCTGGTAATAACCAACAATTTTTGCCTTCTAGGAAAGGCTATACAAACACTCCAATAATGACCTTTTAAATAAGCCTCCAAGATATGCCTTTACGTATACATATTGACTCACACTTAAAATAAGTGCAAATGCCTGTGCGTGTGGATGGACGTAGATTTTGTATTTCCGACGACTTCTCGGTTGACCCGAATCGTTCAGGGTATGTTGACGAAAGTTGACACTTAAAAAAAATCATTTTTCATAACATTTGCAAACTCTCAAAAAACAAGTTGAATCGCCAAACCCATTATATCCTAAACATTTAAAAGTTCTTTAAAATACTTTTTAGAAATCGAAAATTGGTTCAAAAATAGATTTTTGGTGAATTTCGATCGAAGACCGCCTAGAAACTCTAAATCTCGATTTCAATTCGGAAATATTCCATTTAAACTCTTTCAAAAACCTTACAAACTCAACGCAATGTAATCTATCTTCATATGCAACGTAGTTTCAATCAGATCGATATCATGAACACACAATGCAATTGCGACTAGAAAATTTTAGTCAGAGCCCGTCTAAATTTTAATTATTCAAGGTCAAACATCAAAAGGTGATTCGCTCGAAACGTTAAAAAGTGACATACGACAAGATAGCAAGATGTTGTAAAACATATATTTCAATCATTCTTACTCGATGTCATAAACTATTGTAAAACCATCAGATGCATGATTGACAAACATGGTTTTCCCCAAATTATGAAAAACGCGTACTAAAACATCCAAAGATTGATAAAATGTTACTTTCTCACAAATTCTCAAAATTACTGTTATCCCTAGCATTAAACCATCTATTTACTTACATGCGTGAAGTAGTAATAATGCACCGAAGCACCCTGCTCGGTAAGACCCAGCGCAAACTCGTTGGTGGGACAGATGAAAAAGTGATCGCCGACTGCTCGCCCAACTTGTTGCTGATTTTGGTATCCATCGTTGCCACTCTCCCAGCCAGTGTACTAGAAAAAATAAAATAAAAATAACGTGCAAAACGAGCGTGTTAGTCACACCGAAATGAACCATCCATAGTCATAGTTCCATTCCTCCCACTCCTCCCCTTAATACCTGGAATATAATCGCTTCACGCTCAGGTTCCGACGCCTTGCTGAAAATGGTGTTCATTATTTCCAAGAACTTATCCCTCGGCAACGACGTGGCTGCATCCTTCTCGAAATAATCGATGAAATCGTACAACAGGAAGTATGTGCCTGTAGAATTGAAAGGTAAGGATAGGTGGTGGTAAAAAGAAAAATACGTTAAGTAAATAATACTAGCCCGTGTAGAGCGCGAAAAGGGAAAAGATGTGGTATCAACCGTTGTCTGCCGGCATTCGTTTCTTGGGCAGATATTTCCTTCCTCGAAAAATACCATCGCGGCATCGTTTGACTGGAATATTTAGTATCCACCGTTAAAAAGATACGTCAGCTTAGATTGTCTCAATACTCACATTTTAAACCCATTAAGGTGAAACGGGAAGAAGTCACCCATCCCCTCCCCCCTTCCAAAAATTGTAAAAAAAAAAAATCAGAAGGCATTTTTTCCAGAGAGCTAAATTATTTTTTTTGCACGTGGATCGCTCTTAATTCATTCGATGTACAATCACCTTTGAACCACTTAAAATAGTTTTTCCTGCTTTGATGATGGACTAATTTAAAAATATTTCTCGATTTTTTTTGATTAGGTCCTATAAACATATGAAAGACAATAGCTTATAGGACCTTTTCAAAAAAAAAAACTCTGGATTTGTAATAGTTGTGTAATTTTGGTGTACAGTACTTTACAAAGATTTTTAGTTAAGCGTTTTTTTATTAGGTCTAGTACTGTTGCGAATACGCAAGTGTCGCACCCCTCGGACACTGCTGCTGACCCTTTTGTGCTCCGTTCAATTTTTTGTGCTTACGATCGGTGCCCGTGCTATCGCTCAGTGGAGATTAGAAGTAAACAACAGTTTGGGATGAGCGGTAAAGCGTAAGTTTTTTGTGTTATTGTGAAATATTTGGTTATTAAATGTTGTAATAAAATTACAGCTTTGTAGCGATCGATAAATTGACTCACATTATTATTTACTTTTCCAGTCATTCTCGAAAGACCAATTTTTCATTGCAAAAATTACAGTACTGAAAAGTTTTTCCAAGCATTCATTTGAGTGTTAGCTTTTTAATGTATTTTGAGAATTTCAAATCACATATCCATCAACGGATTTGCGTCCATCCAGTCGTAGCACCTGCAACCATGTCTGTGTAAATTATCAAACTGATAGTTGGAGACGCGAAAAAACTTATGTCAGATAAAGATTTTAAATTTAAACTCACTGAAAATAGCAATGACAGCTGACAAACCACTCTAAAGTAACTCACTAAATCAGTGGTGACCAAAGTATGGCCCACGGGCCAAACGTGGCCGGCGAGGTGATATTTTGTGGCCCGCGGACCCATTTTGAATGATCATGTAAAATGGCCCGTTGACCACTTGTGAAGTGATTTTATTCTTTTTAAAAATTGTGGTTTATTTTAAACTTTTATATGCTAATCTTTTATATTTTTTGTTAATAAAAAAACTTGTCATTTATCAATATGTTGATCCCCACTTTAGGATACAAATAATTTGTTCAAAATATTTTATAATTAAAACAATTACACACGTTTCAATGTGAGTGAAACTATTAAATATCGTCAAAATTTTCATCAAACATTTTTAGAAATATTAAAAAACGTTCAAGTTTGACTATGTAATCGTTGCAAAAATGTATGTTTTCTTTATTAAGTTGCAAGTCATAATGACACTTTTATGAACTGACCCTCAAACATACCTTGCACTTCCTTCGGGATTCGAACTCATTACAGTTAGATAACGAATCTGATTGACTACCAACTGATTCAGGCAGACAAAATGTGGAAATCGGAGGATCAAGTTTGTTGCAAATATTTTACAAAGCTTTCGTCGATCAACCCACCCCTCCATCATCATTTAAAAAAGTGGCTCAAAAACCAGGAGCAAAAATATATTTTCAAAAAACTTTAAAAATAATTAATTTAAGTGCAATCAGCTGAAATTTATTTAATATGCATTCCTTTGCTTTTAGAATCATTTGAGCATGTTTGGGTTTATTAAAAGAAAATGAATGTTAGGGAATTTTCGATGAAATAAATAAATGTTTTTTCGCTAAAATTTTTTTTGGTCGAATCAGTTTTACTATACGGAAACTTAAAACATTTTCTAACATTTTTTTCATTGAAATGTTGATATTCTGGCTCTCAACGATTTTTCATTAGCCATTCTTAATTTATAGATAAAATTACACCTCTAGATGAATTGTCACCATTTTCGAAATGTAAAAACAAAACTTTGTTTTTTTTTTGAAAACACAAGTACATTCAGCTAAAAACTTTTTTTCAAATACCATAAACGATAAAATCGACGAAACCGATAGAAAACCGTTATTTTGTGGTTTCTATTATTTCGAATTGTTTTTTTTTTTTTAAATAACAGATTAATTCTTTTAAATTAAAATAATGTATTTTTTTTTCAATAACAGTTTTTGGGACCATCCATAAACCACGTGGGCACCTTAGGGGGGGGGGGGGGTTTGGCGATTGTCCACGCTCCATACAAAAAAGATTTTATTTGTATGGAAATTGTCCATGATGGGGAGGGGTGGGGAATGATATTTTCAAAAAAAAGTGTCCACGTGGTTTGTGGATGCTCCCTTTGTAAATTTGGCCTGCAAGCTCATTTGAGCTTCAAATTTGGCCCGGCCTCCAAAAACTTTGAGCACCCCTGCACTAAATGAACACTAAATTCTTTTTGTTGATTAAACACGTGGTGGTTTTCTTTTCTATTGACAATTAGCGGGGCATTGATTTTATACAAAATAAAAAAAAATCAAATTATTCGCTCTACAGCATTGCCTTGGCGTTCTCGATTGCGAGATTCCTATTCGAAACTAGGTGTCCGAAGGCTTGATTGTTGAGGCAATTGCAAACCTCTTTTTACATCTTAGCTTCCATCTACCCCGGGATTCGAACTGACGACCTTTGGATTGTTAGTCCAACTTCCTACCAGCGACTCCACCGAGACAGGACCCAGGGAGACGACTGACGACCTGGACTGAGCTAACGACCTAACCTTTGTAGGTTAGTCCGGGACCAACATTTACTTTCCTTCCGACGGAAGGCGTGATCAGACAAATCTCGTCTCGAAAAATGCCACCGGGACCGTCTGGGATCGAACCCAAGCCGACTGGGTGAGAGGCAATCACGCTTACCCCTACACCACGGTCCCCGGATTTTATACATTAACCTAATAAGTGCCTTGTTCACCTGATGATTTCAGCTACCTTTTTTCAAATTTGGAAGAAGTTGAGGGGTTAGCCTAGATGCAAGGTCCATTAAGGAGGGGTCCGGTGTTTGTGATTAAAAACTATGAGGAAGGAGTGCTCAAAAATCATCAAAAAAATGCTACAAAATTTGCCGATGACGCCCCCTTTCCATCCAAGAGTTTGGAAAAGTTTTATCCTACCACGGTCAAAATCGCTATGCATTAGAAATCTTGTACAGCTCTTGGTATCTCGACTAGGGCCCACGGACAAAACCTATCAATTTCCTTGCTTCAAAAAATCCTTGTTGATGAATATTAAATATTAAATTGATCAGTTGAGTTTAACAACATTACACGTGTTTATTCAGAGTAAAAAACAAAACAAGCCATGTTTTCACCATAGTTAAGCTTGCTTACGCGCTAGGTACATTGACCGTCCTTCTCCAAAATCGATGATATAATCCAACCGTATTTCTTTTTCGGCTCTAGGCATCCGTAGTAAAATTGGTACGCCCACGCATTCGTCTGCCATGTGCTGGCTGAGTCTGGTCGGAGATTCGTTTCGAGATAATCTCTTTCCCAGTGCTCAGCTGCTATGTAAGGTAAGCTTTCTTACAAAGAGGTCATTTTACGGATGATGTTGACTGCTAGAATAGTTCCTTAAAAAAATGTGCGTGCTTTTACTCTTAAATAGATGAATTATAACCTCAAAGATCACACACAAAGTTTGGAAAAATTACATGATATCATGCCGTGGTCAAATACAGAACAGCTAACCGTATCACGAAATGGCATCAAGGTTATTTTGTCTCTCTCTCTAGCTCTCGATGCTCTGTGCACGACTCTTTTCTGGGCTCAGGCGTTCAGTGTGGTATCGAGCGAATTCCCAGGACGAGAAAAGCGTTTTCGGAGGAAGAGTAAACAAACGATTCGGCGATGTCTTGACATTGAACACGCCGCACCGCTTGGCTGCCATATGATCTTGGCCACTTGAATTTTCTTTTTGCGAATTTTCTTCTTTGCGAATTCGGCGAACCAACAATTACCTGGCTAAGAAGATTCCGAAATAACTCTAACATTGAAAAAAGGTTGAGTGGTTATTTCAAGATTTAAGATTTTAGGGCTTGAAGCCTAATTTTTAAAATCTTGAAGCAAAAAAATATCGCAAATGCTTCAGGCATGGTAACAATTATGGTAATGTTCAAAAACTACATATCTCAATCTTAAAAACTTCAGGAAAATGTAGCTTTGTTCAATTTCCGTCGTATTTCCCAACCATTTCGAACTGAAAAAGCACTCTCGGTTCATGTATCAGGTAAGCTTCAAGACGAAAGACACGGAATGAGTTCACGATTGCAATGTGGCCAGGCCTCCAGCAGAAGTGACGGCCCTTTATATATCGCGACTGATTTTTTTGTGAGTGAAAGAGCGCTTCACAACTGGCAGGACATTGTCAGTTAGAAAACGGCAGGGCGGGCTTGGGCAAAAAAGAAGATACGTTAGAAATGGCACAACTGAAGTGTGCACTTCTTCCGCTCTACATTTGCATCACTGACGACAATGATGACGATGCAGCCAGAACTTGAAGATCTTTGTAGCACCAAATCTGTGTCAGTTTGCTCGTTTCGAGGAAAAGTTGAGATTTAGTTGGCAAATCATTTTATTTGAATCATTATTGGTTCATTTTCTAGCAAAGCTTTCCCGATAACGTCTATGAATCATGTTTCACTTTGCTTTGGGACACGTGTTAAATTGTTTTCGACTGTGTTGGAGCTGAGTCACTTTTCTTGTGATTTAAAGTAGGCAAAATTCACGGTCAGACGTTTTTTGGAGTGCATAACCGAATTACGCTGGGATTGTGTGGAGGAATTGGCAAAAGCACTCAAATTGGCGAATTTATGCAAGTATATAATTCTAGGAAAATGTGCCTCTTTTGAAATGCTGGGATTGTTGAGCAATGAATCTAGAATTAGAGGTGACAGATAGCTGAGTTGCGTCTTAAAGTAGTATCAGTTGTAATATTTACTTTTACTTTACATTTACTTAATTTTTTATAAATATTTCTTATAATATTACATACGAAACATTATATGAACATTATTTTTTTCCAAGGTTAGTATGCTACTCGTGCTGCTCGTCGTTCTAGGAATCAATATTATTAAACACATTGCAAAATTCTCACGCAACATTCATCGAACCATACACATCAGACAAAGGCATCGAGCCGATAAAAATAATAAGCCGACTCCCATTGGGAAGCACTAAAAGCGAGACATTCGATACCAACTACCAATCTCATCTCATGCACTAAACCCGGCCAGGACAATTACAAATCGAATGGAAAGCATTTCACTTACACTGAAAAAATCAATAACTATTAGTAGAATGCTTTGAATTATTTCATATGAGTCCCTGCAATGTACTCCCTAGACACTTGAATAAAGCATAATGGAAGGATATAACTTTGGAAAATAAAATCGAACGTGACTTGACAAAGTTTGGTTTTCATTCATTTCCAATTTCACTACACTTAACAAGCACTTTTTCCATATAATTTAAATAAAAAAAAATCTTAAATCAATGGGATGTAATCGAAAATTTCGTAGACGTTACTCAACCCGACCACACGATTATTGGGACAACCTTGAGCAGGAATTAAAGTGGTCACGAGACTCACGGAACCCCTGTGCACGTTTCCCACTGTATAGTTCAATCAAAGGTACTACACACTCTGTGGTATCGCGCGTTACGATATCCAAATCTTATCCCCATACATTAACCTTTCGGTGGGGAGAGTAAACATTATGTAGTAGTCCACGGAATGACGGAGCCAATGTCGGATGTCCACCGACGATTTGATTTGAGTTAAATTTTCAGTTGAATATGCCATAGTTCAGATTGAAAACTGCTTGAAATTTGTTGTGTCATGCTTTTAAATTACACTTGTTTAAGGTGACGACTCCCATAGCTGTAATGATTTTTGGATTCGCTGTTATTGTCCTAAAATCAGACATTAATTTAGACAATTTTAGAAAGAAAAAATGTGTGCGTGTGCGGATTGGTTGTTCTTATTTTAATTATATTATTCTACAATATTGATAATAAGATTAACAAATATTATGGTAGTCAACTAGCATGACACTGGTTGCGAGTTATTACACATTTGAAATCAGCGTTGATAACCTTCTCAGAATCAATACCGACCTTAAAGTCCTTTACAAGAAAGCAAAAGTCCACCCACATCAGGTCGACAAAAATCTTCATTCCAGACACGCCACGCTTCCAAAGTGTGCAGTTCCCTTGTATTCCTTCCTTCGGGTCACCCCGGGCCACGCGACTTCGACGCTAATGGTCACCACCATCCGAGGTTCCTTCGTTGTACCCACCCTCGAATTTATCGATTGCTCACAAGCATTATTAATTTATGTGCTTTGCTTTCATTTTCCTGCGACTGACCCGATCCAACTCGGGGGATGGAGATATCCTAGGACCACCCGCCGGTCGACCGGTCAGTCTTGAAGAGACGATGGAGCAAGGTTCTTGCAAGATATTCCACCACATGAGCCATTATCCGACTAAGGCCCTGCTTGCCGGTGGCTATTGTGTGAGTGTATGTGTTATGCAAACACACATGACCGAGGCAGGATAATGGATTGTCATCCAGTGGTGCGAGGATGGGCAGCTTTCCATGCGAGGTATTTTCTTCATATTAGTGTGGTCCAAGTTTGAGTATGTTCGTTAACTGCGACAAAGTTTTGTATATTCACAAGTTTCGGTTTTTATGAAAAACTTCTTTAAAACTCACGTGACTCACGCAAATATCAATGCATAAGGCTCTGAAAGCTATCATTCCCGATCGGTCATTTGGCGGCCATGTTTGTTTTAGAAATACATTCAAATCTTGATTCAGAATGATTCAATAAAAAAATGGGTTTTTTGTGTTGTTTGTTGAAGCATTTTACATATAGTGATTATTTTGCCTTAATC
The DNA here is from genome assembly GCF_016801865.2 of Culex pipiens pallens. NCBI lineage: Eukaryota > Metazoa > Arthropoda > Insecta > Diptera > Culicidae > Culex > Culex pipiens. Next base: position 60,167,941 of record NC_068937.1, on the reverse strand, counting down.
ACTGAGGTAAGGCTATAATCCTGCTCTAAAAATGAACTATTTATTAATAGCTCGAAAACCCACCTAGATGTATACATATCGACTCAGAATCAAAAACTGCACAAATGTATGTGTGTGGGTATGTGTGTGTATGTGTGTGTCTGACCAAAAATGTCACTCAGTTTTCTCAGCACTGGCTGAACCGATTTTGACCAAACCAGTCGCATTCGACTTGGTTCAGGGTCCCATACGGTGCTATTGAATTGTTTGAAGTTTCGATAAGTAGTTCAAAAGTTATGTATAAAAATGTGTTTTCGCATATTTTCTTATGAACTTCGTTATTCCGGATCTAAAAAAGATGGTGAAATTTGTGTCCAAACCCAACTTATTACCCATTGTTGGTAAAAAGTGAGGAAGGCATCAACCGCATAGGTGGATTAAGTTAGTTTTTTTCATTTCAATTTACTATTTCTGGACCCTGAATTCAGAACCATCATTGACAGTCATTGCCAATGATTTGTCTGTGTTTCACAGATATTTGTAAAAAATATTAACCGCAATTCATTTCGTTAGTCTTTAAAACGCAATTTCTGACGGATTTCCATGACTATAAATTGATATATTTGAAATTAAGAGAAATACCCAGACATACACAGACTTTTTCACAGATTAAAAAAAAAACCATGTGGCATCCCTGGTCACTGCCCCTAGAGTGAAGGACACTTTCTACGACCTTAAGCAACATTTCAAACATTATTTATAAATTTAAATTGTTATTGTTCGAGTAAATTTCATAGTAGTTGTATAACAAAGTTTTGATTTATGCATTAATCAGGTTTCGTTGAAGATACTTTGTTTTGAAGCTTGGCAACTCTCCAAAAAATCACAACCCAAGATTCCAACAAAAAAAATCAATCACAGATTAACGCAAGAACTTCGGTGTGTTTATTTTTTGTTCCAAAAGTTCAAATCAAACCAACCGGCAGAATTTCAGTCAAACGATGGGGTCGTCGAACAATTTCCCATGAATAAAGAACTGCGGGCACATGCATTAAACATACCTTCGTCACGGTTACTTCCCACCAAAATGTCGATTCCCTCCAAATTGGCCTCGCGCAGCATGGTCATCGGGTCGGCCGTCATGAACACGCCGTCGATTGTTGGCGCCGACGGGAATCCCAAAATGCCCGAGTAAGAGTTCCACTGCTGGACTGAGATGGTTTTTGCGTCCACGTTTCGCATGCAGTGCATCACTGAGCCGGGTGAGTCCTAGTTTCCGTAACAGGAGAGAAGGCGAGAAAAAGTAAATTTTGAGTCAGCCCCTTTTTTTGCGATAAAGTCTACTTTTAAAACAACAAACCTTCAGCAGGGTGACGTTGCAGTTGCAATCGTCGATGAGCGATTCCGCCACCGATAGGGCCTTCTCCGCCGTCATGTGGCTCCAGGGCGCGTTCAGGGTTCCGGACTGCAAGATGCCACGGTGGGACAGCCCACGCGTTGCCGGGGACAACAGATGCAAGCTGACCGAACTGCCCCCGGCCGATTCGCCAAACAGTGTGATCAAATCCGGATCGCCGCCGAAGGCCTTGGCGTTCTCCTTGAGCCACCGGATAGCCAACGCTTGGTCCCAAAGTCCGACGTTGCCTGGAGAAAAGGTATAATGTTAAAAGTTACATCCAATGCTCAGAATGGCTACTACTTCTAGTCTCAAAATTCAAACTCTTAAGGGCTTTGTTAACATATATTAACTAGCTTTAACCATTGTTTCAAGATCAAATAAGAAGAAAAAATTCTGAAACAAATTTAAAAATGTGAAATTAAGCTTCAAATTTGAGACAAATCTCTTAATTTGATTTGTATTAACCTTAAAACAAGAGAAATGTTGACATTTTATTAGTAGTTTGGAAAATTATTTTGTATTTATTATCGATAAAATCTTACTGCCGTAAATTCTTGTTTTGAAACATCGATTACATCGACCAACAAAAGTTCTGAGCAGGCTCAACTTGAGGGGAAGCATGCACTTTGGGGTCCCAGAAAATTTTTAGACGGAGCCAAACGCTTTGTTTCTAAAGTTTGTATGGAGAATTAGTGCAGTTCATACAAATCACATGCAATTTATTGTATGCAACAGCGCGCAACCACACTAATTATCCATACAAACTTTTTAGAAAGACCATTTGGCCCTGAAAAATTCAAGATGCACGTGTTTCTGGGGACTCCAAAATTCATATTTCCCCTCGAGTTGAGTCTTCGAGTCTTCTGTCATTCTTGAATGACGAAATAGCCTATGTTCCTTCGGATGAGTGGACTGTATTAATCGGTTCGCGGTCAAGTAGAAAATTTCGGGAGCAAAGGCAAAAACGCGTCCGTTTGCTAGGTTAACTACTTGAGACTGTTACTTTATTCATGTTTGTCGTGTGTATCGTTACAGAAATCGTGTGTTAGTGTGTGTGTGGTTTAGCGCGCGCTTCGCACAGGGTGTGCCAAAAACGCCGCTGCTGTGTCGTGCGCTAGGGGTGCGCAAGTAGCGCAACATCCTCCCCCGCGTTGAAATCGTATTTCAATCCTCGTCCTCGTCCAACGGCAGCAAACACACCTCGGTCACCGCACGCTTGAACTCCGCTCCATTCGCCATGCGCACCGTAACGACGCGAGTCACGCCGTCCTCTCCGGGGTGCGCGGTCACGATTCGTCCAAGGGGCCACTGCAGAGGCGGCGCGTTCTGGTCCACGAGCAGCACGAGCGAACCCTCCTTGATGACCTTCGTCTTCAGCCACTTCGATCGGTTTTGCAGCTCCGGCAGGTATTCAGCTGTCCACCGCCTCCAGAAGTGCTGCAGCATGGTCTGCACCAGCTGCCATCGTGACAGTCGGTTCTCCTTCAGGTGCGAGTAGTCTGGTTCTGGCACGGCCTGCATCTCGCGTCCGATCAAGAAGTGCGCTGGCGTAATCGCGGTGTAGTCCGACGGGTCGTCCGAGCTCGGCACTAGGGGCCGCGAGTTCAAAACAGCTTCGATCTGGGTCAGCGTGGTGTAGAGTTCCTCGTAGGACAACTTTCGCTCGCCGACAATCCGCTTCAGGTGGTGCTTGACCTGCTTCACGCCGGCCTCCCAGATGCCGCCGAAGTGTGGACTCCGCGGCGGGATAAAAGACCACTCGATTCCCTTCTCGACGCAGTAGCTGGTGATCTTCTTCGTGGCGCACTCGTTCTGGAACATCTGCCAAAGTTCATGCAACTCCGTTTTGGCCCCGACAAAGTTGGTCCCGTTGTCAGAGTGCATCGTTTTCGGACACCCGCGTCGGCTGGCGAATCGTCGCAAGCTCGCTAGGAAGGCGTCCGTCGTCAGGTCCGAGACCAGCTCCAAGTGAATGGCCCGGGTCTGCAAACACACGAACAAGCACACGTAAGCCTTCGTGATCTGGGGCTTGCGCGTGGCCGACGACGACTTGATCCAGAATGGCCCGGCGTAGTCCACACCGGTGTTCGAGAAGACCGGAGCTGGCTGGACACGATACGACGGGAGGTCACCCATCAACTGTGTCGTCTTCAACGGGTTCGCTTTGAAGCACACGATGCACTTCCGGATCACTTGGCGGATCGTACTCTTCACGTTGAGCGGCCAGAATCGTTGTCGTACAACCGCAAGCAGACCTCGTTGCCCGATGTGCAGGTTGTCCACGTGCAGTTCTCGAACGAGTGCTTCGGTGATCGGGTGCTTAGCCGGCAGCAGCATCTGGTGACGGCTATCGTACGGCACGAACGCCCGCTTGATCCGGCCACCAACTCGCAGAAGGCCGTCGTCGGGATCCAGGAACGCCTTCAGCCCGTTGAGTCGATGGTTTGTGTCCGCACCGTCCATCAGTGCGAGGATTTCTGGCTGGAATGCTTCGCGTTGAACCAGCCGCACGATCACGAGCGTCGCTGTGCGCATCTCCTTGGCGGTGAGTCGTCCCTTCACCACCTCCGTTTTGCGCGACTTGACGAACCTCGCCAAGCGCACCAAGTAGGCCATGCTTCTGACGATCCCCGTGAAACTGCTCAACTTGCCAAAGATCGGGAAACGTTCGACAGGAACAGTCATGGCCAGCACCACTCCAGTTCGCATTTCCGGCAGCTCGTCGTCTGGAATCTCGATTTCGTCCGCAGCCGCGGCTACGGTTGTGCGTGGTCGGCCCTGCCACCACTTCTTGGACTTGATCAGCTTCTTCGGTGTGACTCCCCGCGAAATCAAGTCGGCCAGGTTTTCGTGCGTAGCAACGTAATGCCAGTGGAAATTTTGCGTCAGTTTTTGGATTTCGCTTACCCGATTCGACACGAACGTCTGCAGCAGCTGCGGAAGTTTCTTGAGCCAAGCCAGGACGATTTGCGAGTCGCTCCAGAGGTGCACCGATTCGAACTTGAGTTCCGTGGCGCTCAGGAACTTCACGACAATTCTAGCGAGCAGCAGTGCCGCCAGTAGTTCAGCTCGGGGGGTCGAGATGCACGCACCGTAGGCCAGATCAGATGCGTCCGCGTACCCGTGCAGCTCAAGCTTGAGCGCACCTTTCCAGGAGATCCATCTCGGCAGTCGCACTTCTCTCAGCGCGGTCAACTCGATGCGGAAGCTTCGCCACTTCTCGCCGACGTCTGGTGGGACCGGGTCATCCCACTCGATGTGCAGCTCGCCAACTTCTCGCAGGATCAGCTTCGCGTAAGTGATGACTAGCCCAAAGAATCCCAGCGGGTCGAAGATCTTGGCCAGCTGACTCAAAAGCTTCCTCCGGGTCACTTCTTCCAGGTCGTCGAAGTCGGGCACTGACACCGAGAACCAGTCCTCAAACGGGTTCCACGTAACGCCCAGCGTTTTCACGATCGTCTTCGAGCTGTCGTCGGTGACCTCGAACGAATTGCCACGCAGCTCTTCAGGGACCTCTCGCAAGAGGTCGGAGTGGTTCGCGCACCACTTGTGGGCTAGGAGCCCGGTCATCTCCTTTTGGAGTTCGCACGCATCAGCAAGCGTATCGGCACCCGTCAGTACGTCGTCCATGTACGTTCCCTTGTCGACCACCTCGGCGGCCCTCGGGAACTCGTCTTCGTGATCTGCTGCAGCTTGTTTCAGCGCCATGGTTGCTTGGAACGGCGAGGGTCCCAAGCCGTACGTCACCGTGAGCAGCTCTCGAACGGTGAGAAAATCGTTGCGGTCGTACCTCCAAAAGATTCGCTGGTACCTTGTGTCTTCCGGATGGACGCGCACTTGCCGGAACATCTTCGGGATGTCGAGCGTGAAGACGAACTGGAAGCCTCTGAATCGGAGCAGGATCGCCGTCAGGTCGTTCTGGATTGTTGGGCCGATCCTCAGAACGTCGTTGATCGAGACGCCCGTGGACGTCTTCGCCGAACCGTCGAACACGACCCGCAGCTTGGTGGTCGTACTCGTGGGCCTCAGCACGCAGTGGTGCGGCAGGTAGAACGCCGATCCCGGGTCCTCGTTCGGCGCTTCTTCGATCACTCGCATGTGTCCGAGTTGCTCGTACTCTCGGATGAACTGCGAGTACTGCTCCTTCAGTTCGGGCTGCTTGTCCAGCTTCCGCTCCAGAGCCAGAAAACGCCGCAGCGCCATCTCACGCGAGTCTCCCAGCTCGCGCTTGCGTTCGTTGAAAGGGTGACGTACCACGCATCGCCCTTCCTCAGTTCGTTCGTGTGTGTGCTGGAAGTGCTCCAGACACATCTCGTCGTCCGCCGTCGGGGATGAGCGGATTTCGTCGCAAGCCTCCACCTTGTAGAAGCTCTTCAGCAGCTCGATGAGCGGCTCTTCTTCAGACGTCTGGCAAAGTGTGCGCGCAACGACCGTCGCATCGCTCGCAATCACACCTCCGGCAATCCAACCCAGCTTGGTGTTCCTCAGCACAGGTCGGTCGGGGCCGAGTTCGTATCGGCCGTCTAGTAGCAGGTTCCAAAAGTATTCGGCGCCGATCAGCATATCGACGCGTCCTCGTTTGTTGAACGCCGGGTCGGCCAGCACAAGTTCGCTTGAGATGGGCCGCTCCGAGGCGTCGAATGATTTCACCGGAAGCTCACCAGTGATTCGTGGGGTCACCAGGAAGTCCAGTTCAGCAGCAAAGTTTCCGTGGCGAGACCTGATGGTCGCGCGCAGTCGACGGCTAATCCGGGTTTTGTTGCCGTTCAGACCACTGACCGTGAAGTCAGCGGGTTTCAGTTTCAGGGAGAGAAGGTTCGCGAAGCGCTCGGTCACAAAATTCATCTGCGAGGCGGAGTCGAGTAGCACACGGCACGGGATGGGAGTGCTGCACTGGCCGTCAACCAGAACCACGGCAGTCGAGAGGACGGTTTGCTTCTCCGAGCTCGCAGCGCTCGCGCACAGGGTTGTCGACGTTCCCGCTGCTGGTGTGTTGACCGTCTGGGACACTTCGGACGCTGGCGGCGTCGGAGCTGCACTGTTCGCGACCTGGCTGGGACTGTCCTCGTGGAGCGAGCTGTGGTGCTTCTTGCCACAGTGGCGACAAGAGCCGGACGAACACGCGCGGGTTCGATGACCTTTCATCAAGCAATTGAAGCAGGCGCCGCACTTTTTCAGGATCTCGTACTTGTCACTGACACTTTTGTTCTTAAAGGCTTCGCACTTCCACAGTTCGTGAGCGGCCTTGCACACTGGACACTTTTGCTCGTTTCTCGAATCACTCACTGCCAGCGTGTGGCTTCTTCCCGCCGTCTTCGGCTTCGCACTCTCCTTCACAGGTTCCACTTTGGTGTCGAGCTTCTCGGAGATTCGACACTGCTCTTCCAGGAACGCCATCAACGCAGCGTAGGTCGAGAGCACGTTCTTCTTCTGCTTGGCCTCCCAGGACACCTGCAGCTTCTTCTCCATCTTGCCCACGATGAGGTTGACCAGCATCTGCTCGCCGAGCCCAGCCACCGGTAGTTCCTGGTTCTTCAAGGCGTCAACGTTCTTCGTGCAGGTGTCGATCACCTTCCGCAGCTCCGCAGCATCCTCCTGGCCGATCTTCGGTAGACCGTAGAGTTTCTCCACGAGCTTGTCCACAACGATCCGCTTGTCCTCGTAGCGCAACGTGAGCAGCGCCCAGGCGGCGTCGTAATCGTTGTTGTTGATCATCTCGTCGTCGATGATGCCAGCCGCTTTTTCTACGAGGCAATCCCGCAGGTGGTAGAGTTTCAGGGCGGGCTCTTCTTGTCGGTAGCGGTTCATCAGAGTGGTGAACAGCGCCTTGAACGCGTACCACTTCTCGTACGACCCATCGAATTTGGGCAAGGGCACTTGCAGTGGTGGGAGGTAGGGCTGGGCTGGCTGCTGGACCGGCGCTACGGCCGCTGGTTCCGCCTTCGGCACGACATCGATCAGCGTGCTCAACTTCAGCGACACGTCGTTGAAGACACCCTCGAACTCCACGTACTTCTCGATTTGCACTGTGTCTTGGTCTTCAGAGAGCGGCAGTGCGTAGATTTTGTTCTGCACATCATTGCACTCGCCGTAAATGTTCTCCAAAGCCCGCTTCTGCAGCTGGAGGAAGTGAACGTTTCGAACGTTCGGATTCGGTTCCTCCTCGCTGTCTCTCAAGGCCGCACGCACACGAAGCAGCTTTCCACGCACTGCCTCTCTCTGTTTCACTAGCGCTTTGAGTTGCGCTTCCATCTTCCTCTTTTCTTCTTTCTTCTTCTTTTCCGACTTTTGTTCGGCCACAGACTTCACTCGCGGCGTCGACGGAGTCTTTGGTAGTGTTGGTGTCGGCGACGGCGACGGGGACAGTGGTGGTGTTCTTGGCGTTCTCTTACTCTTCCGGAACGGCGTGGACATCGTCCATCTCGCTCACACACTTCTTTCTTGCTGCCCGTCCGCCATTTGCAAAACCAACCCACGCCAACCAAAGCCGACCGAATCTTCCGGAAAATTTCACTTTTTCACCTTTTCTTCGCAAATTTGGAACGCCTTCGGGCAATTCCGTCGGGATCGCACTTCCCGGGTCACTTCCGCCGTTCCCCGGAGGAGGCTACTCTTTTTTCAGCAGCAACGCGCACTTCCGCGTCACCAACATCCGATCGCGGATGTTTCGATCGCACTTTTCTCGCGAAAAACAGAACCAGACGATTCCACCGGTTTTCCGCGTATCCGGTTCCGTAAGGACCAATGTTCCTTCGGATGAGTGGACTGTATTAATCGGTTCGCGGTCAAGTAGAAAATTTCGGGAGCAAAGGCAAAAACGCGTCCGTTTGCTAGGTTAACTACTTGAGACTGTTACTTTATTCATGTTTGTCGTGTGTATCGTTACAGAAATCGTGTGTTAGTGTGTGTGTGGTTTAGCGCGCGCTTCGCACAGGGTGTGCCAAAAACGCCGCTGCTGTGTCGTGCGCTAGGGGTGCGCAAGTAGCGCAACAGCCTACTTTTCTGTACCAAAAATAACACAACACTTTTCAAAATAAATGCTGAAATGTTCTACTTTTAGGGTAGCGTAGTCATCAATGCGACAATTTTGGTTTTTGACTTTCAATGATTTATATATTTTTCCATCGTCATTTGCTGTTTGTTGCATTTTTATTCAATAAAAGTGTTTCAATATTTACCAAAATATGAGATTGATCCGACCTCTACAGCCAAAGTTATTTAACTGGCTAAATGTAGACGCACTTGGCAGGAACAATGAGACAGATGGGGAACAATGGGACACTAGGGTGCCCAGAATATGGGACTTTTTTTCAAAAGATGATTATTGTTCCTTGAGCTATTTTAGGACTCTGGGCCAAATATAAACAAAATCAGTCAACGTTTACTAATTGATACTCGGAGGTGAAGTTTGTATGGAAAAAATCGAAAAAATGTATGGAAAATCCAAGCTTCTTACGGTTTGGTCTGCACAGTGCGTTACTTCCATCCAAATAATCCCAAAAGAGAGATTCTTATTGAAAATTTAATGCTCTACAACTTTGTTGAATATTTTAATGCTGTAAAACTCGATCCTGAAAAGTTTTTAGCGATTTAAAAAAGTCATTTTTGTATGAAAAACATATTTTACACCAACTTTAGGCTCGAGTATCATGTTTTTGTGTTGAGCAATTCTCTACGAAATCGGTCTTTTTTCTTCAATTTTATTTTTTGTATTTTTTAATCCGACTGAAACTTTTTTGGTGCCTTCGGTATGCCCAAAGAAGCCATTTTGCATCATTAGTTTGTCCATATAATTTTCCATACAAATTTGCCAGCTGTCCATACAAAAATGATGTATGAAAATTCAAAAATCTGTATCTTTTGAAGGAATTTTTTGATCGATTTGGTGTCTTGGGCAAAGTTTTAGGTATGGGTACGGACTACACTGTAAAAAAATAATACACGGTAAAAAAAAATGGTGATTTTTTTTATTCAACTTTTAATCACTAAAACTTGATTTACAAAAAAAAACACTATTTTTAATTTTTTTTATTTTTTGATATGTTTTAGAGGACATTAAATGCCAACTTTTCAGAAATTTCCAGGTTGTGCAAAAAATCATTAACCGAGTTATGATATTTTTATTCAATACTGATATTTTCAAAAAATCAAAATTTTGGTCGCAAAATTTTTTCAACTTCATTTTTCGATGTAAAATTGAATTTGCAATCAAAAAGTACTAAGTCAAAAAGGACGGGTTCTATTCCTTAAGAAAAAATAAGTATCTATGCCAAAATGAGCAAATTATGAAGGCGATGAAAATATAAAACATCACGATCATCAAAACTAGAGCCGTTGCAAATAGGAAACAGTCGTTGGCCACCAACGGCGCCCGCCATGTCAGTTTGTAGATCTCGAGAGGATGGGACGGGAATGTTAGTTCCCGAGTAACAAGGGAAATGCGTAATAATACCTTTCTCTGGTATCAATACCAAATTTTGGTATTCCTGGACCCTTTAAAATTTGTCTTAAGGATTATGCAAGAGCAAAATGTGGTATCATACCAATTTAAGGTATTGTTTTGATTGTTTTGTATTCTTTTGGTATTACAGTATTTTATCAAATTCCTCTGAAACTATGGGAAAATGTTGACCAATTTTGACAAAATAATTAATTTTGCGCTAAAATGATGGTTTAAAGCATATGCTTACATTGAAAACCGGAAATTTCAAACTTGATTTTAAACATTTTTGATATACCCCTCTAAAAAAATGACTTGAAATTGTGGAAAAATTTCTAAGTTAGGATGGCTCATTTTGGTATTACATATTTTGGTATTGAAAGGTTTCATCAAATTCCTCTGAAACTATAACGTTGAAATTTCTCGAAGTTGGGATAAGCAAATACTTTGTTTCATTTTAGTAACACCTATTTTTCAATCTTGTTATTTTTCAGAATCTTCTAGAACTTCAAGCACAGGCGTTCATCAATGATAAATGCATTCGATGTGGTGAAGAATATCACTAAGAACAACATGGAATCATCAGGTGAGTAGATTTGGCTGTTGCATATGGATCATTTCCGTTTTATCAGTAACTGCAACTGCTGTACTAAAAAATGGTATTGAAATACCAAATTTTGGTATTACTTTTGCAAAAACCAGCGACTAAAATGTGTTCTTGGTTGCACAGTAATAGATAGTACAATACCATGAAATCATACCAAAATTATGTATGTGGAAGACCACAAGACTTTGGTATGATTTTATGGTAGTCAAGTCGTCGGTCACCCTGCTAAAGCCACCTTACTTCACCCTACTAACAACTCTGTTATCTATACCGATGAGTGCAAATTAAATCGCGCGCGCGTAAAGTATCAAAACATCGCCATCATTAACCCACCTGGAGCCTCCTCTTCACGACCGTTCAAGTAGGGCGAAAGGTAGAAGAAACCGAATGCTCCCACTCGGTACTGCATCGAGGCCACGATTACGTTTCCAACGGCCGCCAGTATTTCTGCGTTGTAAACGTCCAACGTTGATGTTCCGCTCATAAACCCACCCCCGTAGATCCAGACCAGCATCGCGAGGCCGCCCTTGGACTGGTGCTGCCGCTGGAAGTCATCATCGTCCTGGAAGTACTGCAATAAAGAGGTGGCCACGGCCATGCCAGAGGGGAAAAAACAAAAAGAAAAGAAAAAAAAACCTTGTGAATTATCTCCTTTGTGGATGCATGCCTACGCAACTACTAAAAAATACACTCTGGACCTGTCTCTCTCAGAGCCGCGAACAACTAAATCATCACAAGCACAGCTCGACAGAAACATGTCAAAAGCTCAGTTAGTTCTCATATTCATGCGTCATGCGTCTCCACCATTTCAATATTTTTTTTTTCCGAATGATCGAAAAACCAACAAGTGATTGTCGAAAAACTCCTAACAGAGCCATCATAGACATTTTTCTGTCGTACTGTGTACTAACAAGAAGAAAAAGTACTTACGTCGTTGTTTCCAAAGTTTAGTCCTCGTCCGTGGCGCAAACGGGTTTTCGTTGGTACCCAAATGTTCAAATACAGACAGTCCTCCGATACGTTTGTGTTGGGATTCCACATTTCCTCGCCGGCAAAACCCGGGAAATATTCATATCTGAAGAAAGAAAAAACCACAAACATAAAAATTGATATAGAGCCTATAAAATCCGACATTCACCGGGCAATAGTCGTTGGGTAATAACATCTTGATGGAACTTGCAACCACAGCCATCGATCACGTTATGTTACCAAATTAATCAACTTTTTCTACATTGCCACAGGCAACTGCATTCACCAAAGGTCACGCATCAATCTGGAGGACACTTTCTTGCGTGAAATCCTGATTGCTTACCCTTTGAGTTTGATTTCTCACGAGAATCTCTCAGCTGCAGCTCATAGTTAATCTACGGATCCTCAAGTTCAAGAATTACAGGAATTGTTTGCTTTTAACCCACGTTTAAAATTTGTTTTAGATCAACCAAAACATAAAAAATTTAGCTTGTATATACGAGAATCATTGCGAGAGTTCTACGTTTAAAATGTATAATTTCCAAGGTTCTATCGTTATCATTATTTCGATAACGTCATCACCGATAATGGACGATAACTCATTCATAAAATCATTCTAAAGTCGACTGGTTGAAACCATATCATGTTCAATTTTCAAAGCTTTCACTAAGAATATACTTTTTGAAAATCAAAGTACTCAATAGTTTTCACAAATACCGAAATCAAAATTTGTATGTTTTTTCCATTATCGTTATCGTTAGACGATAATATTATTGACGATAATATTATAGTACATCTTTTATATCAGAAAAAATGTTCAATTTTACCTCTAAAGATGTGTAAAAAACCTATGTGATTTTCGATTATGCCTTTTTTGTGGTATTTGGATGATGTACACAAATTCGACCTCTGTGTTGTATAAATTACAGTGTTGTATAAATTACACAGTTAAAAAAATCATGGTACTTTTACATCCGGGAAGGGGTAGATCTTTTTTGTAAAAAAATGTAACTTTACCGCCGAAAATGTGTAAATTTTACCACTTATCTGGTGAAATCTCAATTTTTCAGTCTAAATTAAGAAAAGTTACATCATAAAAGAAGTAATATTCAACCTTTCAAATTTACACATTTTTATTGTGTACCAGCAAGGATTACCCTAGAACTTTTTTAAAGAGATGTGGGTTAAAGTTAACAGTAAAAAAAATGAGAAAATACCTCAGTTAAGGCTGAAAAAGTTACAAAACATTGAAAAAAAACTGTTAATTTACACATTTTTAGAGGAAAAAATTACACATTTTTTCTGACACAAAACATATTTCTATTCCCAGATGTAATATTACCATGTTTTTTTTACTGTGTTGAATGATCCAACTTGTTGGATGTGCGCAATTTGATCTTAAAAAGAAATACACAATGGGAAAACGGTTCCAAACATGATCGAATGACCGGACATACTCATCAGATGTCTTCATAATTAACTTTTTTATTTAATGACTCGACTTGCGAATACATCCTGAAACATTGGGAAAAGTCGTACCATCCATGAGACCGGTTCCATTGATTTCCGGTGGCAGCATCCGACACCGAATTTGGCAAACACCATAAACAAGTCGTGATACCCGAGTAGGGTAAATAACAAGGGAAATGCGTAATAATACCTTTCTCTGGTATCAATACCAAATTTGGGTATTCCTGGACCCTTTAAAGTTTGTCTTGAGGATTATGCAAGAGCAAAATCTGGTATCATACCAATTTAAGGTATTGTTTTGATATTGCAAAATTGCAGAATTTGTCAATGGTCGAACACCACATTTTGGTATTCTTTTGGTATTACTGTATTTTATCAAATTCCTCTGAAACTATGGGAAAATTTTGACCAATTTTGACAAAATAATTAATTTTGCGCTAAAATGATGTCTCAAAGCGAATGCTTTAATTGAAAACCGGAAATTTCAAACTTGATTTTAAACATTTTTGATATACCCCCTACAGAAATGACTTGAAATTGTGGAAAATTTTCTAAGTCAGGATGGCATGTTTTGGTATTATTTTGGTATTAAAGTGTTTTATCAAATTCCTCTGAAACTATGGGAAAATTTTGACCAATTTTGACAAATTAATTAATTTTGCACTAAAATGATGTCTCAAAGCGAATGCTTTCATTGAAAACCGGAAATTTCAAACTTGATTTTAAACATTTTTGATATACCCCCTACAGAAATGACTTGAAATTGTGGAAAATTCAGGATGGCACATTTTGGTATTATTTTGGTATTGAAAGGTTTCATCAATTTTCTCTGAAACTATGGGATTTTTGTTACCAATTTGGACAAGATAATAAATTTTGCGCTAAAATGACTTGAAAAAAAAATGTTAAAGCTGGTTTTAACATTTTTTGATATACCCATTAAGATTTTTTTTTAAATTGTTGAAATTTCTCTAAGTAGGGATAACCAAATACTTTGAAAAACGAGTCAATCGAAAGATTATTGAATTTTGGTGAATTTCAATCCAGTTTCATTTTATAACACTTATTTTTCAATCTTGTTATTTTTCAGAAGCTTCAAGAACTTCAAGCACAGGCCGTTCATCAATGACAAATGCATTCGGTGTGGTGAAGAATATCACTAAGAACAACATGGAATCATCAGGTGAGTAGATTTGGCTGTTGCATATGGATCATTACCGTTTTTTCACTAACTGCAACTGCTGCACTAAAAATGGTATGAAAATACCAAATTTTGGTATTACTTGTGCAAATATCAGCACATTTTGGGCTCTTGGTTGCCCAGTAATAGATGGTAAAATACCATGAAATCATACCAAAATCATGTATGTGGAAGACCACAGGAAAACCAAAAAATGATTTTCCAAGGGCGCGGGAATACCTAAAATTAAACCATGGCAATACCAAGTTTTGGTATTCAAGCAATGTTCAAAAATCCAGAAGACCTCAACTTGGTATTGAAATGGTTTTATTTTGAGATATTATTTTACCCTTGGAATAACATGGTTTGGTATTGTTGTGCCCTTCCACATACAAGACTTTGGTATGATTTCATGGTATTTTACCATCTATTACTGGGCAACCAAGGGCACATTTTGGTCCCTGTTATTTGCCCAAGTAATACCAAAATTTGGTATTCCCGTGTTATTTACCCCTGCTCGGGTACATATAAAACTTCGTGGTTTTGAATAAATAGAGTGCTTGACATGTTCACTTGTCCCTCGGATTGGTCTCACATTATATATTATGAATCTGGTAATCAACAGGCCTTCCTAACAAGTATCAAAGTTGAAAGGTTTTTGTTGGATTGCTTGATTCATGGCAAGATAGTACTTTCAGATAATACTAAATCAAGAGTAAATTTTCATTTCAATCTATCTGCTATGGGTTTGTTGTGCAGATAGGTTGAAATGTTTTTTTAGAAACCATTACATGGACACTTATACAAAAATAATTTGATAATTCGCTTAAATTAGGCCTCTCTGAAATAACTCTTTTGTATATGGATTTATCCTCTTTATCCAAGATTGAGAACGCAACCGACAATCAAATATCCATTTAGATTATTATCATTTTGTTGCATAACAAGCAAGAACATACTTTCAATCACAATCGAAACAAGTTGTAACGACATATCTTACCGCTCCTGAATACATGACGGAGGTAACCTTGTGGCGTCCAGCACTCCATGCCATGGTTCAGCCGGGACAGGCTTCTGGAAGCGTAGTCCATCGACGGGTGGTTTCGCAAACGGCACCCCGTTGAACACGTGCACCTCCCGACCTTGCACCATCGTTGACCGTCCCCGGATTGGTCCGCTGCTCGTTTGGACCACCAACCGGTCGAAAATTCCATACACTGGACTTATCACAGCACTACACAGCAGCAAGACTGCTCCCACGACCATGCTAATCGACGACATTATCTCTTCTCTGTTGTGCTTTGCGTAACACTCTTTGTATCACCACTTTATCTCAGGAAGGCTAAGCCCACTTTTCTTCGCCACAGAAACCTTTTATGCTTGCCTCCTTTTTGCAATTGATCTATTCATTTGCGTTGTTTACATATTACTCCACTTTTTAAAAACATGCAATTATGATGGAAATAAGGTTTTTACTCCAAATCAGTTGACTTACTCACTTCCCACACAACTTAAACTATTATGTATTCAATCTTCATATGCCTGTATCACATAATTTACTCGAAACAATTGAACTAAATTAACATTGGATTCTTTGCCACACTTTTTAAGCACCACCAATGTGCACAGCCAAAGCGCCTTTACGGTTGCAGACAGTCTTACAGTTTGCCACTTGAATTCCTCTCGACTTCCACGTTCCGATCAACTGTTGGAAATAAAGTAAGATTTTTATGTAAATCAAGCCCAGTTATTAGAACCAAGTTCACATGCACTCAATATCAGGCTCAAACAGCACTCTCATCTTCTGACTTGCATAACTGTCCTCTGTTGCATTCGCACTCTTATCATATGATCGACTGATTCTTGCAATATAAAATCCTCGTTTGATGCTAAAACACAGATCGCGCGACCCATGTGCGATCTCTCTGCATCATTCCCGATAGCATCTACAGCACAGCAATCACAACAATGAGTAGTTCGCTGATGCGCTATAGGGATGTCGCCTTTGATTAAACTGATTAGGCCATGTTGCTACAGTGAAACCCCTTGTCCATTTGCCATTAATGTTTGTCTAAGCACCCAGGTTACACCGTAAATGTGAAAAGCATTTCTTGCTGTACGAGCACCCCTAGGGGACCAACAAGTGGAGATAAAGAGAGATGCAGTAAAATTAAATTAACGCAAATTGAATTCAATTCAAACATCCACAACAATCCGTCAGATACAAACATACACACACTCACACTCACTCGAGCTTGCTGCCTGGGACTTGATGCTAAACGCAATATTATGGCTAAATTACTTCGGCTTCAGGTCTGTGTGGATTTGGAAACAGCATGTGAACATAGTTGAAATAAAAGGCCACCTAATTGTGCGACATGTTTTGTGAATTCCTGACAACGCACTAATATACTTTGAAAAGTCTTAGATTGAAACATTTCAAAAGGAAATGACATGACCTTTCACAAACGCCCATATGACCCATTTTGTTTCATTTGCCTATAGGCATTTGGCATGCTAGATAAGATTAATGAATAAAACCGTACATGAGGCAAATACAATATGCAGCCTGATCATTATTTAAACGTTCCAGATTAATAACAAACGCTCATTAGCTTAAAAACCACAACACTAAATTCGAAAAATTACATGCTCATTAAATATTATTCTAAAAAATAAGTTTCTTCCTGGTTTCATATGCCATGAACTTTTTGCACGTTTACGCAACTCATTGCTTTGCCTTTAGCTCTCAGAGGGTGCCTTATCACTTTCCTCCAATGAATATTATTGACAAAGTATTCTTGATGGTTTTCTGCACATTATAGAATATTCAAGAAAATTAACATCATTTATGAAATTTCCAAAATTTAGGCTGTTGCTGGAGCCGTACCTTGGGCGCACGGCGCCCTTGGCGAAGCATTTTCCATGCATTTAGCATTTAAATGTTGGATTATTTTTCTTGTCATTTATTTTTATATATATTTTTTTTTAATTTCTTTTTATATGAATAAACAATTCTTGACTTTTTTTTGATAAGGTCCTATAAACAAATGTAAACATTGAGTATATCCCTTTCACACCTTATGTCAAAGTCCATCGGAGTAAGCGGGATACACTCAATGTTTACATTTGTTTATCGGACCTTATCAAAAAAAAGTCAAGAATTCAGCCATAACTTATAACTTCAGAACGAGCTCCGAAACCTTACAACATCAACGAAAAAACGCCTCACGATGTCAATGACCACAGCACTCCCTAATTAGACACGAAACGATCGTTGCAGTGCAGCTTGTAGAGCGAGAGAGCACAAGAGAAGACAAGACTCAAGACGTGGTTTGATTTGCATGCTGGAAGACATGATGTGCCAAAAATGATGTTAAACGGTTATCGACCTAGCTGTTATTTTGTGGAGTTTTTTCTTATCTCGTGTGTTTTACACCGAAATATATAATTGAAGCGCGTGATATGATGTTCGAAAAGAGAACATGTGAATTTATTTGTTGCTCATGCAAGGGTAGTGAACTGGATACAAATTTCCGGCCAGTAACTCACGGGTTAGGCCACGCCCAGGAGGGGCGTTCAGCTGTCCCAAGCAACCGTACGACTTCCGCTTGATGATTGGAGCCGTGTTCACGCCCAATGGTGACGGAGGGGCGTATCGAGTCGCTGCGGTGAACTTGCGGTGCACGTAGAGTCGATGGAGGAACGGAATTACGGGTGGTTCCTGCTGGCGGGGTTCTGGAACCCTAGATTTGAACCCACGGTAAACGGTGGGTAGCTGTTTACCGGGACAAAGGATTTTAGCACGTGGTCACAATCTTACAATAGCCGCCATCTTACCTAACTCTACAAGAACTACTTGTTCAACGCCTTATTCGACCGGCAGTATAATTGGAATCGCCCGGTGGGCCAAATCTGTACAATAAAATTGATTTAGCTCCTGATTCGCCGCACTGGTTATTTTATTTTACCTTGTTGTACAATGGCTCGCTTTCCGTAGGCGTTTTGTTCTGGGCACCACTTATTCACTCGCGACTTACTTTTTTGACGGTCCGGACAGAAATGGCTCGAGGGAATGGGAATGATCGTGGGGAACCCGAAGCAACTATTTCGCATCACGTACACCAGTGAACATTCTACGCATGTAGTATCTCCATTGCGAAGACAGCCAATCAGAGCGTGCCAAGTGGTCCTCAGAATTGGCTCATTCGTAGTATTGAAAAATACTACAGATCAACTTCAATACATCCAAGTCATTTTAGCCCAACATTTGAGAGTGCCACTGTAAGCTGTTCGTGGAGCTATCGGATCTCGTGAGAGGGAGGGGTTGTGAGAGCACTCATTACAGTAGTCTGGCCTACCACCACCAACGGCGCTGTCGCTGTTAAAGGGGAGGAACGCTCACGCAAATTAGGCTGTTTCAATGATTGTTACATTGTTTTATCGTGCTAAAAATGCTTGAAGCTTTCTACTCTGTTATCAGTTTTAAATATTTAGTTCCAGGAATGAAAAACTGAAGCAAAAAGCCTCTGCTAATATTTAGTTGGAATATCTGTTATGAAGAGTATTCAAATTACTTCATCCAAAATGAATCTCGACTAACATGTGCACAAATTTGCTCGAATGAAATTTAATTTTGTTAGCACATTATATCCGTTTTATAACTAAATGGCAGCCAATTTTGGTGGATTATACTATTTCATGAATATATATTCCTCGGAAATTTTACTCCATAAGAGTAACTCAAAAGGGAAGCGTAACTTCGATTCCATTTGGGATCGTCCTTTAAAGTTGGTGCAGGCACTGTCAAACTATTTTTCCCCTGCAAATGTCATTATTTTACTCCCAAAAGAACGCCTTTTTGGTGCAGAAACCCGCAGTTCCGAACAACTGTCCTGCCGTTATAAGTCATCACATGCACTGCAGACAGAAACGTGGTAGTGCGTTCGTACCAGCGAAATCTATATTTTTGTCAAAAGTCACGTTCGTACTTTTTCCCCATTTCTACATTAGTCAGAGGAATAAAATAAAAAAAAAAACAAGGTGAAGAAGGTAAAAAAAACCCGCCACCATACCTGTCACGGAATAAGCTATGTGGATGAAAACAAATTCGCCTTCCTTGCATTGGCGCTGGCTACACCTACAAGGTGTAGGGAAAATAAACATCTTAAGCAGGTCTCAAGGGACACCAGCCAGCCAGCCTGCCAGTAACCATCGAAAATGGAAATGTCCGTGCGAAAAAAAACTGGTTGGGATCAAAATTTATATTTTGGAGACTGCTAGGAACCAGAGGTATAATTTTTTGAGTGATTTGTTGTTGTTTTGGCGAATTCTTACTGTATATTGAATTAAATGGCTTTGTTTTTTCAGAAATAAATTAATATTATAGATGTTCAACTTTAATTCAAGTATTGTTCAATTACAATTATGAATTTCCAAAGTCATAAATTAAAAACAAATGTTCAACATCTTTGAACAAACAGTTCTACAAAATCTGGAACAACATGTTATTTGGAGCCAAACCCCCATGAATTGCTTGTCATTTCATGGTAGTTCATTTCTAGAAAGTGTTTTCTCTCGTAAATGCCTAAATGGGTAATTCTCTACCAACTCACACGAAATCGGGAAAAGTTGGCCCGACCCCTCTTCGATTTGCGTGAAACTTTGTTCAAAGAGGTAACTTTTGTCTCTGATCCCGAATCCGAGGTCCGTTTTTTGATATCTCGTGACAGAGAGGCGGTATGACCCCTTTCATTTTTGAACATGCGAAAAAAGAGTTGTTTTTCAATAATTTGCAGTCTGAAACGGTGATGAGATAGAAATTTGGTGTCAAAGGGACTTTTATGTAAAATGAGACTCCCGATTTGATGGCGTACTCAGAATTCCGAGAAAAACGTATTTTTCATCGAAAAAAACCCTTAAAAATTTTCAAAAACTCTCCCACTTTCCGTTACTTAACTGTAATTTTTTTTTGGAACATGTAATTTTAAGGGAAATTTAATGTTCTTTTCGAATCTACATTGACCCAGAAGGGTATTTTTTTCATTTAGAACTTTTTTTCATTTTAAAATTTCGTGTTTTTTTCTAACTTTGGAGGGTTATTTTTAGAGTGTAACAATGTTCTACAATGTTGTAGAGCACCAAATTTCTATCTCATCACCGTTTAAGGCTGCAAATTATTGAACCTCTTATTTCGCATGTTCAAAAATGAGAGAGGTCGTACCGCCCCTCCGTCACGAGATATAAAAAACGGACCTCGGATTCGTGATCAGGGACAAATGTTACCCCTTTGGACAAAGCTTCACGCAAATCAAAGAGGGGTCGGGGCAACTGCTGTGTGAGTTGGCCAAATCTAATTCATGTAGCACAACAAATCATGCATTCATTTTCGTATTTATGTAACATGACATTCACAGACCCTTTCTTATAACTAACTACACTTGATAACACCATCCACACTCACCTCACGTCGGCTAATGTGCGCTAGATGCAACCCAATTTTTCCTTAACTGATCCCTTTTCTGAGACCGGGCCCGAGCCCACGGTAGGATTTTGCCGCTCACATGCTTCATTAAATTACAATTTATGAAAACTCGTCATCCGAAGGTTATTGGCTTAAATCCGTCTCCGTCTACACGCGACGGCGACGGCGACGACGACGACAGAATGATGGAATGACTAAATAAGCGATGCTAGATGATGATTAAGTGTGTCGTTGTTACCTTTGGACGGATCAAGAATGTGCCACCGCGGCCAGAGAAGAATTGTGCTTTTTTTCCTTGCTTCTCCCAATTTCAACCTTACCTGGCCTGGTCGTAATGTGGTCTCTCCACCCGCGTGGAGGAGCTTAACGTGGCGAGGGCCACTATAAAGTTTGTGCTGTTCGTTGCGCGTGTGTGTGTGAGCACGTGTTTGGGTGTGTTTGAAATAGTACTCTCTGTGTACATCTCGCCTTATGTTTTGGTTGGCTGATCCCGAGTTAGCAAGGATGTCAGAACGATATCACTTGTGTATACTAGCTTTGAGGTTATGTCCCTTTTGCAATGGGACATATTAGTGATAATTTTTCTACGATTAAGTAGCCTGGTAACAGCATTATTTGTCAATATGCAAGCCAGCATAAAACATTTTCAACAAAAGTTTCAAATAACCTTCTAATATACATAAGATATTGCCATACAACTAGTAACCCTGTACTGAACTCCCAAGTGGTTTTTTTCTTATGATTTAAATTATGTAGTAAATTATGATGAAAATTACTTTCGGAACCACCACCTTATATCTTCGGATATGTATTTCAAAACCCTCTCCGAAAGCCATCAAGTTTGATAATTTGGCAGCACTATCATAATATATCGTTACTCAAGAGGAATCTCAAAAAATGTAGCTTTCAAAAAGTTCAATACTTTCACCTACTCGTGGTGCATTTGGCTCCGGCAGTCACATCCTCGGCATCCACTTGATTTCCAGGACTTACGAGGAGAGGATATGCCTTTTTGTAGTGGTGGTGTCGTTGGTACCGGTGTCGTGCCATTGTGTGGGTGTACGAGAGTCGTGTTGCCCGAAACCAGAAGAGAATCCCGCCGGAGAGCACCGGAGATGCCCTGAAATATGTAGGTAATGTGCTGGCAGAGCGCGCGGGCTTCCACCAGAGTCAGGGTCGTCCTTTTATTTCTATTTATCCTTTCGTCCTTTACGTTCTTACGTGATCCGGTCACAAATACACGCTCAAACCAAGGTACACAAACAAACGCACATACACGTATAGTATACAATGTGCACAGTGTGGATCTTTTCGAGTGGGACAAAATCCAAGAAGCTGTCGTACACATTTCAACGCGACGAAAGTACTTTTCACGATTCCGGAAACACGATATTGAGTGTTTAATTCCTAGGAAAGCGTACGGTTTTGCTCTGACTTCTGCAGCTTCGAAGAATTGAAAGCACATACACCATTGCAATTGTGTTCGCTAAGTGGCTTTTGAACTTAAGAACCTGACAATGCACAACCGAAAAATGTGAAACACACGCTGAAAGATCGTGGGTGAAATCATATTCCTATCAATTTTCATCGAAACTACTACCATTTAACCCTTTCGAGCCTGATGGGTCATATATGACCCAAATATCAAAATTTCCAAAACTAGCCTATAATTTTCGTATGGTCATAAGAATCATTTTCCCATCATCGACTAAATTTTTTTTTTTTTTGAAAATTCAGGCCTGAAAGTTTAAAAAATCATTATATAGAGAAATCTGAATTCCTGTATGGAATAAAAATGCAACGCAAAAAGTGTAGATTCGAGAAATCACTGATTGACATAATCAGTCAAACCAAGCCATCGCAATGAAAATATAAAATCATCATATTTCCCTGAAAATCTTTATTCATTTATCAACCGACATTAAGTTATCAATACATAATTTAAACGATATGGAAATTATTGGAATTGTTGGAAATTAGTAATCAACAGGATAAATAAAAAATACCAAATTGATGGCAACTGTTCATCCCAATGAAAACTGACCAGTACTGGGTATGTTTAAACTATTTTGAAAATAAATGATACCGTAATCTGGGGTGAATCGGGACTACAGTCTGAATAGGGACAGCAGTTTTAAGAGCACTTAAAGCTTTTAAATTTGGAAATGGATGTACACATTTTGTTGGCCTGAGTCTGTTCTAACCGAAACCAACCAGAAAAATCAAAATATTGTGCTCCAACATGGTTAAAACTGCTGTCCCAATTCGCCCCATGTGTCCCGATTGACCCCAGTTTACGGTAGTTCAATTTTGGATGTAATGTAATTTATTACAGTTTGCGTTACATTAGTAATTAGTTCAAATGTAATTAATCTAAGTCTTAAGTCGAATGTCTTTCATCTGCACTGGAGTGCAACAATAATGATCATTTTGTGGACATGTTTCGGTGGGCGAACTGAGCCCAAATTTCAATTATTAGCTTGATGGACGTAACAGGAGTTGGCGTTCCGCATTTGTTTTTTTAGCTGATAAGTTTGAGGCACTTTGGCCACTAATGCGATTATTTCCAACATCAGATGCGTGTAGGCCAGATCCTTCATTGCCGTCAACTGGTGCCAATCGGGACTGCAGTCTGAATAATAAATCTTTCTATTCTATTCTATCCGAATCAAATTAAAAATATTCAAATATAATACAGTAACAAGGCTAAAACAGCTGTCACCCCAGATGACGATACATAACATTGAAATCTTCAAAGTTTGGATTTTTTTTAAATCACCCCAGCCCATAACTAATGAAGAGTGTCGGGGATTCAGTTACTAATTTTTCACTTAATTGTAACATTTAATGGTTATGTTATCATTCCACAGAGTTTTAATGAAAAATGTTCACACCAGTCAGGCAAGTACGTGTATCAAAACGTCTTCTGATTGAATTTCCTTTGGCCATACTTGTCATACTTGTAGCAATTTTCAGGGTGTGTCAACCCTCCGAGAAATGTAACGCCCCGATCAGTGTGATCAGTATCTCAGGATTGAAACCGAATTTTGAGTAACTTGGAAAATTAACAGGTGAGGCATTAAGAGTTGAGAAAAATGCGTTCTTAACTCATGTGTGCCCAAAATGTAGTTCGAAACCATAAAGAGATTTTGGCGTTGAAGAGACTTTTATGTAAAATTGGATCACAACACAAATTATGATTAGACACTAGGGTGCCCAGAAAAAATCAGTGTAAATTTTGAGCGTAATTGGTTAAGCTTAGCCCATTAATACTCGAGCCTAAAATTCTACCATGTTGTAGAAAATTTAAATTTCCAATAAGACTCAAATTTGGCCCAGAGTCCTAAAATAGATCAAGGAACAATAATAAGCTTGTTGAAAAAAGCCCCATTTTCTGGTCACCCTATTGGACACTCAATAATATATTGTCAGAATTAATGTATGAGGAAAATATAATCTGCATGGAAAACAAAGTTAAAAAATGTTTATTAGCTCAAAAATGGACCAATCTATAGTAGTGACTTTTCGGAAATTATACTTGACTTGGGCTGCACGAGTTTGCGTCCAATCGAGCTCTTAAATGGGATTCAGCACAGGCTGAGTACACCCTTACAATTCAGCGTCGTGAAGGGCTGCAAAAAGTCGAATTTTAACCTCCTTGTCCATACATAAAGGCAGGGTTTAATTTTGATATATTTCCTAAAGTTGAACTTTTCTAAAGTTGAACTTTTCAGCACTTGTTTCGAAAAGTAACACTTTTCAACATTTTTTCCGATTTAAACGATTTATTGACAAAATACATGAAAATTCGACTTAAAGTTTCACTTAATGGGTGTTTTTCGGAATTGCAAAAAATGTTGTACCGTAATCTGGGGTGAATCGGGACTACAGTCTGAATAGGGACAGCGGTTTTTAGAGCACTTAAAGCTTTTAAATTTGGAAATGGATGTACACATCTTTTTGGCCAGAGTCTGTTCTACCCAAAACCAACAAGAAAAATCAAAATATTGTGCTCTAACATGGTTAAAACTGCTGTCCCAATTCGCCCCATGTGTCCCGATTGACCCCAGTTTACGGTATGGAACTCGTAGCAAAACTTGATTTTTTTCAGCACTCTTCGTATTTATCCAACTCGGTGAACCTCGTTGGTTAAATGTACGACTCGTGCTGAGAAAATCCTCTTTTTGCAACTTGTTGCATAATAGTAGTTTATGCAACAAGTTGCAAAAAGAAGATTTTTTCAGCACGAGTTGTACAATTATCCAACGAGGTTTACCGAGTTGGATAAATACTACGAGTGCTGAAAAAATCAAGTTTTGCAACGAGTTGCTTACAACATTTTTTGCAATTCCGAAAAACGCTTCTTGAATGGAATTTGATGTTAAACATTCATGTGTTTACTAAAATCATCGTTCAAAACAAAAAAATATTGAAAAATGTTACTTTTCGATACTAGTGTTGAAAAGCTCAACTTTTCAGCACCCATTTCAGTGCTGAAAAGTAGAAATTTTCAGCACTGTTATTGAAAGGTATTAATTTTCCATTCTATTATTTTTGGTAGGGAAAAGTAGGCCGTTTCGTTTCTCCAGAAGGACAGGAAAAGTTGACAGTTTCACAGTGGAATTGCAAAAACTACTATTTTTATAAATTTTGTTTTTTTAATGCGCACCACACTCTTCCACACCAAAAAAGCTCATAAAAACTTCCTGGTAGTGAACGCAAACTATCATTAGCTCGTACAAACATAAACAAGAAAATTTAAAATAAAAATTGAGCCAAGGACTAATTAGATGTGCGGTGAGTTAAACTACAAGGATGGTATACCAGTGGAAGAGTCTTCCTTTTAAGGGATCCACGAAATTTAAATTTATTTTTAAAAGCTACCATTGACGAGTGATTACTTAATACTAAATTGTTTAATTCAATAGTTCGTTGAGTTTTTGTTTAAAATATTGTTTGACCTTGCACTACCATTGAATTTTGCTTTGTTGGAATGAGTCAATGGAGGCACTTGGTTTCTTAGTATGATACCACTACATTTATGGTCAAATTGGCAAAAGTTGACTACAAAAACTACTAAACTTCCAAAATGTACATCGAATTCCAAAACAAATATGATGAAAGCGATTTGTATTATAATGTTATAATTGTTCCCTACGTTTTCCCTGGCCTGAAATCATTCCCCTGACCATACCACCGTGTGTGTTGGCGCCGGCGTTGAATCTGAACCGGAGATACTCTACATATATATCTTCCGGGAGGTGAAAAAA
Organism: Culex pipiens pallens; assembly: GCF_016801865.2. Lineage (NCBI taxonomy): Eukaryota > Metazoa > Arthropoda > Insecta > Diptera > Culicidae > Culex > Culex pipiens. The sequence goes on along the minus strand of NC_068937.1, from coordinate 60,142,143 downwards.
CGTGCCAACACCACCAAGCACATAACTACCATCCAGTACCATAGAATTTAATCCCATAAAATGATTACCGCCTGGTCTGATTCGTATAGCAGCAGCCAGCCAGCCAGCCCAACCTAGTTCCGCTTCCGCTTACTCTGACCACCCCCCCCACTCTCGTCCATACCACTTACAAACATAGTAAGACGCAATCCGTCCCGTCAAAGTCATCCGGAGCAGCTCCAAGGTCCCTCTCGAGGGAGGAAGGAAAAAAAGGTCACTCACACACTCTCAGCACACAGCTTCGATCGTGGCTTTTCCATATGCATTTTTTGCTGGTCGATTTTCCAACATCCGTTTTTCCTACAACTAGTGTGGCGGTTCTCTACACACATTCCAAAGTATCATTTATCAATATTTAAATCACAATCAGCGCCTCAGGTCAATCATCCACCCCCTCTCTCTATCTCTTTCTCTCTCTCTCTTTATTTCTATCCCTTAGGTCCACTACCCCACCCCCCCCCCCTCCTCCATCCCATTCTCATTTTCCCCTCTCGATGGTATGAAAAATTCAGCCACAAGGCCATGCGAGTAACGGTCAAATTACCAGACCTCCAATCATCCCATCACCACGCGAGCCTCACAACACACAACACTCTTTTCACACTTCCAGGATTTACAGCACTTACTTTTCCAACTTTTAACCCTCAACTCCTTTCCCTTACGATTCACCCTCACTCTCTCGACCACGACGACGACGACGACGCAATTCCAGTTCCGGATTATGTGATTTTGATAGCAAAATTTGTTCACGTTGTTTTTTTTTCTTGTTATAAATTCTTCTCAGAAGGACCACGTTCCAACAACCAAAAAAATGCTGCTCGAAAAAACACACCTTAAGACTTCAGATTCCTCTTTTTTCCACCACTCTTATATTCCTTAGCTTATAACTGCACAATTTTATTGGTTACACGCACACGCAAAAATGATATTGTGGAGTTTTGATATGTTAATCATGCAACGGTTCAAACGAAACTGAGGTGAAAAAGTTCTCCTGGCAGAGTACTATCCAACAACCATCGACCAGCCAAAAGCCCTCGCAACATCATGCACACCTCTGAAGGGGGCCTGCGAGCTCCTTCAAACCGGTGATGCTCTCTGGCAAGTCTTTCTCTCTCACACACACACAGATAAGAGTAGTGGATCGACCTCGTAGCGTGATATCAAAACAGATCCGCGAGCTTTTTTATGCTCTGCGAGCGAGCTTCTTTATCAGTGTTGAAATTTCGGTGGAGCTTACAGGGAAATGCATGCATGCAACACCGTTGGTTGTGTGCGGGAATGGTAAATAGCGATGCACTTCAGGGAGTTCGATCGAAACACTGGAGTATTCCCTTTTTTGGAGAACAGTAAGGATTAGCATGAAGGGCATGTGCCGAATTAGTGTAAAGCTTCGTGGGGCACCAAGCGTTTCCATAACGTCATGATTCGAAATCCGGACACTTAGTAGCATATCATTTTTGTTATAGCTGGCAAAAAATCATGCAATAAGTTGGAAATGTAGAAATATCATAAGGATGTAGTATAAACAGTCAGTTTCAAGAAAATGCATGCAAAATTTGTCTTTTCTAACAATTTTTGATCAGAATTTTAAAATTAAAATGACATGTGCTTCGAATCCCGGACACTGATAAAAGTTGATTCGAAATCCGGACACTTTTGCTTCGAATTCCGGACACTCGATTTTACTTATGAATCGCACAAATTTGGACTGAAATGTTAGTGCATGGCATTCTTTAGGTCTCAAATAAGCTGTTAACATCAAAAAAATCTATAGTTTATATAAAAATTTGCTAGAATTTAAGGAAATCGAAACCATAAATTTCTGCTTTGCCTTCCCGATGCTTCGAACGCCTATGAAATATTTCAAGTGAAATGTTTCGCATTTTTTGTAAACTTCTAATTTTATTGTATTTAATTGTTTTGGCATTAATTACAGCGTTCATACAAACTTTACATGAAAGTTGACGTTGGAATTCATCAAATAACACAGTTTTGACATTCATAAGGCGAACTTATGTACAAATAATTGATAAAATAAGATAAAGTGTCCGGGTTTCGAAGCGTCCGGGAATTCGAATCATGACGTTATATTCTGAATGCTGGAAACAAGTGGAAACGCATGGTGCCTTAAATTCGATATCAAACTGAAGCATTGGTAGAATTCTGCTTCACAACAAACAAAAAGTAGTTGTTTAGCTGCTTGTAATAGGCCTTGTTGTAACATAAATGTTGCATTATTTTATGAAATTTCATGTAAAAAAATATAAAGCACATCACCAAAAGAAACCTAAATATTGAGCTCATACTGGCGTTGATCCTACGCACTCTTCAACGATCAACGTTGGTGATTTTTCACCTTCATACAAAACAAATGTATGAATAATTTCCATGAGGGGGAGGCGGGGGGGGGGGGGTTGAGTGATTTCCAAAAAAGTGTCCACGTGGTTTATGGATGGTCCCGTTGTAATGTGAAAATAGGACCAATTTCAACATTCCGATTCAACGATATGTTAAAAAAAAAAGTAAATTGCGACTTGAAGAATTCAAATCGGTAATTTTAAAGCGAATTTAGGTTTACGATTTGCACTGGCAAATCTCGAGCCAGCAAGTTCACTTTTTCGCGTGCTCTTCAAAATTCTCGCAGTGATCAAATTGATTACTCGCGAATGGGTCCCCCCGCGGGGAAAAACATCGTTCGGGTTTCGCGTAATCCATTTCTTCGGCCAGGTCAATCGCGAGGTGCTTCTCCGGGCCGAATCACGAAAACTGCGGGTACTCCCAAGCGGACCTGGTCACCATCAGTTTTTCTTAATTGCAAGCCGACCCCTCCGGATCCAGCAAAACTCCACGTGGATTACGTACCTAGTCGCAGCCCGATACAAACACGTGCGAAGACGTCCCAAGCTACCCAGCAGAAGGCAGGTTCGTCCGGAGAATCCTCCGGTAGTAATCCAGCATCATCACATTCTGCGATCCTAACCTCAAACATGTACAGTGAATCAAATATTTGTCCGTAACCCCCCCCCCCCCCCCCCCTACGGAAAATGTTTGTAATATAAAAGTTCATAAAATACGACCAAAGTACCATGTTTTATACATCAATCGGTGCGGCAGAATATCCTCTTTAAGACACTGTCATTGGATTTGCAAAAAACTTTTTCTAAAAAATTACAAGAATAGTTTACTGAAAATAGTCAAAAAAAGAGGTCAAATAATTGTCCGTACCCCTAATAAAAGTACAAAATCTGATCGATTTAAGTGAATTCATTTATGAAATGTTGTTTCTGTGTCAAATACTAGTACCTCTAGCCAGTTTGTGACAACTTTGAACTTCTGATAACTTTGTTAAGTTAGTTTATATTAAAAATTGGTTTAAATTTAGTTTTTTTATGTAAAACTTATCAAAACATTAGTTTATAAACAGCTATTTTTATAAAATTGCTATTTTATGTTGTAAGAGTCTCTATTGAACAAGTTTTAACAATATTTGTTCGAAATATACATTGTTTTCATCTTTTTTATTGACATTTTTCGACCAAAAATACTGTTTCGGAACAATACCGTTAAACAATCCGGATTGTCCCGGAACCGGTTTAACCCCTCGGAGGGAAATTTTGTGGTGGTAAGATAGAGGACAAAAAACCCACCTCTTGCAATTTGAAGCATCCAATTTCGTCCACTACAGCCCGATTACGAGTCCCTAGTCTGAAATTTGAAATTTTCAAATTCCCCAAGCAAAACATTCTGACCCAGGCCGGTACAGAAATTCTCAGCACGGAAAGTGAAAATTTCAATTTCAATTTCAATCGGATTCGTGGCCCCCAGTGTGTCAAATGCGGGGAGGCTCATCTCACGGAGCAGTGTTCGTTGCCCCGGAAATCGAGCCTAGGAGAAGGTAGCAACGCTGAGAGGACCAAGGCTCTAATCAAGTGTGCAAACTGTGGACAGAATCACACAGCAAGTTTCCGTGGATGCTCCGTGCGAAAAACCTACTTGGAGGTGCTGGAGAAGCAGCGGAAGAAACCAGCCAACCGTCAACTTCCTAAACCGAAGACTTCGACGGCTCAAGGTACGACGCACGGGGTGAACTTACGCTAGCGTAACTGCTTCGACAAGCAACGAAACGTCTGCTACTGCTGCCGCTCCTGAAGGGGCAGATCTCTTCACGTTAACGGAGTTCCTTTCTCTGGCTCGGGAAATGTTTACCCGTTTCCGTGCTTGCCAGAACAAGGAACAGCAATTCATGGCCCTCGGCGAGCTGATGATGAAGTACGTGGGAGCGGGGTAGACTGCTACGCGTGCTAAAGATCTACGGAATTGCTCTGGCTTGCTTTGCATTTTAGAATTAAGTTTTCCTTTCCCTGTCGCCTTCCCTTAGCAATTTCAGTAGGTTTTTTGATAGTTTTTGCTGCACCTGTCACCCCCTTTTCAAAGTTTAAAACATCGATCGATTATCATGTATCTAGTAATATTTGAAAGGAATCCCATATCTCTATTTAATGTATTTAAATACCACAACTTGTAGACCGATTAGTACCACTAATAAAATAAAAATTCTAATTGAAAATTTACGTTTACGTTTAAGTTTGCGTTGTAACGAAAATTCTGAAGAGATTTTTTGTAATGTAGTGAAGTTTATTTTTTCAATATTCTTAATAAGTAACGATAGCTCGATTTTTTTTTGCGCTGCCGTCATGCGGGGAGAATTAGGACACATGGGGCAAATTGGGATAGCTATTTAGTAATACTGTTGACGGTAGATTGCTCGTAAAATATTTTTAAAGTTTTCGAGTGACAGCCAATTAATTAATAAATAATGGTCAAATCAACGTTAAGTCATGGCGGAACGTGTCTCAAGCATATGAACTTTTAGTTGATATGTTTGTAACCAGTGGGTGTGTAGTGAGTGCCCAAGTAACATTTTTTCCAGGAGTTCTACAAGAGCTCTTCAAGATAGCTACAGCATAGCAGTTTGGACCGCGGTAGGATAAAACTGTCTTCAAGTACTCTTTCAAACTCCTGAAGAAGTTTTGAAGAGAATTTTATCCTACCGCGGTCCAAACTGCTATGCTGTAGCTATCTTGAAGAGCTCTTGTAGAACTCCTGGGAAAAAATGTTACTTGGGTGAATTCCAGTGACACAGGGGCAGGTTAGCGAGTGTGTTCGTTGAGAGTGAGACGATTCGGTTTGTGTCACCCACGGAGAGCGAGCGCGACCACCCCGTATGAGATCGCCAATGAGAAGGAGTATCGCCGCTAGCCACCACCGTAAGGATTGGTAGCCGTGGCGAAAAGGATGATGATGATGATGGGGCGAAATATGGGACTTCGCCGGATCAGAGGTTCGCGGTTCCATGTCCTGCCGTAGATCGGCCATTTGCCCGGTGTATCGGAAAGAGTACGTATCGTACAAATCGCGAGTGAAGCCGTCCGAGCTACGATTAAAGCTCCACGGCGTAATAAAGTGAAGTGCCGCAACTCACCAAGGAGAAGGACTTCACGGAGGACACGGAAGGACCGTGCAAGACACCCCAGGACATCCAGGTAAACCCGCGAACCCATCAACAACCCTGATCCGTGCTCTGAAACCAACGCCCAGTGTAAACCGCCATCTTGTTCCCCCATCTCATCATAGGACCCCGTAGTTTTACTACAAAAGCCGGAATCCGCGACTCGGATATCCCGGAACTACCCGTGGCTCGCCAGTGGTTTCCCCAACCCGTCCACCGTAACCACTACCGGTGTAGACGATCAGCGACCAGCCGCTTATGCTGAGTCGTGTGAGTCCTCCATCCAGGAACCACGAGCCACACCCGAAGACCTGCCCTACATCAACAAACCCTGCGCCGGAAACCGGGCAAGACCAGCGGTACCTTCGGGGACAGCTGAAGCTCGAGTCCGTCAACAAACTCGAGGACGCGCAGAGGGCAGGCAAACGAGGGTCCAGCGAAGGCTGCAGCAGCACCAACCCGTGCGTCGGAACGCCGACGGTCACGACAGGCCACCATAGGCCAGCGAGCAGCGCGAGCAGGCCAAGGTCGGAGATAGCGATCGCGTCAGCAGATCCAGCAGCAGCGGCAGCAGTAGCCCACGGACAAGAAAGGGAGAGTTAAGGTAGGAGATACCGATAAGGAAGTGGGTTAGGACAGGAGAGGGAGAAGGTCAGGTTTAGGAGGAAGCCGTGACGAATAAACGTGACAATTTTGACGAGTAAACCGAGGAGTTTAGCTCAAGACGAACACCAGTGTTTTCCTGCCTCGTGAGCATAATTTATGCCGACCCTGAGGTTCAAAAAGGGAGTTATTTGGTCCACCCACTCACCCCATTGAGTTTTATGTCTCGATCCCCTTGCCTTGTAGCATTTATTAACTAAGTGGGTCACCCTAGTAGACCTAACAGTTATATGTTTCTAATATACTATAGTCAGACGATGGATCAACGTAAGTAACCGAGAGCAAAATTTTCAAAAATGCCGTTTTAAAAAACAACTCAAATTTTAAACAATGCTTAAACGGCTACCGGTTTGTCAACCACGTGTGACGATACAGCATTTTATTTCTCCTAACCTAAAAACTACCAGGCTGATAGTGAAAGCTCGTCCATATTTTATGTAAACCAGACGTACCAACACTACCGGAAAGCTTACTTCCAACACATATGTTCGGATAGATAAGCTGTTGGAAAAAGAGCACAATAAATCACACACCAAAGCAAGGAAGTGAGCATTTCTCTCCAGCTGAGCCGAACACACTTCCCTTCGACAGAACTCGAGAGAGAGAGATTGAGAGTCTGTTTGGTTTGTTGTTTTCCACCCACCAACCCAGCAGGCCAGCCAGCCAGCAACAGCAAAGGAACTTTTACTACACCAGGCCAGGCCTGCAAGACAGAGCACTCTTGGATGGGGGGCTTTTCGTAGCGTACACACAACACACCTGCCTGGGCGTAAGAATACACAAACAGCTGGCAAAGCGCCTTACCCTAAATGGAGGCGGATGGTTGTCCATGTCCGGGTGGTCCACCTACGAACCAGACCAGTCAATAGTATCGTGTTACGTGATTGTTACGTAAGGTCGAGCCTCGTAGACCGACCGGGTGGATTTGTACCAAGCTGAGCAGAGGTGTTGTGATTGCAATTAGCTGTTTTTTTTGTTTGTTTTTGTTACATACCTGCTGGTTTTAAGGTCATGTGAGAATGTCAATTTTTCCGATTGGGCAGGTTTTTCGCAACAAGGCGGGATTGGGGAAGAGTGTTTGATTATGTAGCCACTAGTTGGTACAAACGATGTGGTGCGCACACTTTTTTCGCCCGATTGTGGTGGAAAATGAGGATAAAAGTATGCTCTGCTGCACAGTCTCATGAGGGTACAGAACCAAAAAATAAACCTTTGCATTTCAACCACCATACCGTGCGTCTCCATAAAAAAAAACTGGCTTAGGCCAAACATGTGTGTGGCTAAATACATCATGTTTTGTCACATTGAAGATGAAAAAAGTTAACAGTTATTTATAGTTTATCATTATCACATATCACAGTCCTACCTCACATTATTTTTTTTCGTTTCTAATTTCTGTAACATTAAGTTTTGGACATCTGAGCCTAAAAACGCTTTGGGTACAGTAGTTTCACATAAAATTAAGTCACTTTTTCCTGGAGTGTACTATGCTTTGTGCACATTATAGCTCGGAATTCCTCTTAGTCGATAGCGGTAGCAGGGTCACGTCACAGAATAACCCACATGGAACAGTCCGAAGAAAAGTCATTTCATTGTTTGGCTCCATAATGTTTGCAGGTAGCAGGCGTGCGATGTACAGCGAAATGGAACCAAAATCAAATGCCAGTGTTCACTCTGGTTTATTCTGTGGTGACGCGGTTGTTCTGCAGCATTGATCGTGCTTTTTTACATCTTTTTCTTGTTAGCAGTGATAAAATTGATTCTTTCTTTTTATCTTCGTTGATCGGACGGCGCATCGCCGGTAGAACTCCGGCCGACTGATTCGTTTTAAGGTTTATGGTATTGCACTTTTTTTTTAATAAATAAAGTCCTTCCTACCTCATAGCTGGTCGGAAGCTATGTGGTGTTAGTTCTGTCGCTGTTTTCACCTCTGCTCAAACTGTCACAATTGCACCAGCATTCCATGACATTTATGGTTTGCCAGATTTTGTGTAGAGTAGCGCAGTCACCAATGTCTCAATGATAAAATGACTCTGACATTCATGGTTTCATTCATACATCAATTTTCCAGCACAGCATTTGTTCAGTTCCTTTTGGGGTCCTAAACATCATCAAAAAATTTGGGAACGATTGGTTTTGTTCTAAATTCGCGCAAAGTTATTCAATTTTCGATAAAACCGAACTCGTATTCGGTTGCTCAAGAAGGTACTCTAAAACTTCCCGAAGAGACTATGGTTCTAACTTGCTCCTGAAATAAGATACAGCGTCCTCAACAACTTTCAGAGTAATCGAATATATATCCGGATTTAGCGTTGAACGTGGATTTTTTAAATAAACAAAAGGGTTTTCCCATACAAATCCCCATACAAAATTGAATCGCTCTGCGCAAAATGGGGAGTTAACCAATCAATCCCAAACTTTGGAGAGTTGTTCAGGAAAATGGCTGTGCTAACTAAATTTTGACAACTTTATATTTTCGACATAACCCTTCGGGGAAAATGTGCGTCCTCTTATTTCGTGAAAATTTCATCCAGGTGTTTCTCATCATATCATACGGCATTGTGTTGGATTACAATGTCCTTTCATTGCATTTGACCACATTTAAGGATTTCATTAAAAATTCCAAGCAGTCTCATTGTTTCCCTCTCGTTTGAGCCCATAGATAAAAGCGATGCATGTAGAAAACAACGAGATGCGCGCGGCCAGCAAAAAAATAATAAAGATTGTCAAAACAGTTTTGTGGTTAATTTGTGTGGAATAAGTCGTGTTGTTTTTAATTGCAAAGTATCTATGTTTTTATTATAAAAGAATGTCCCCGATCACGACAGAGCACTTTGATTTTTGTTCAAAAGGCTGTTGCAAATAATTTTCAAAATTTTTGTTTGCGACAACTTGCCAAAGTGATTTTTTATCAGAGACCATTTTGTTACTCTTGCATTCACGTCTATTACATTTTTGGTTATAACTCGGGACTCCGGCAACCAAAAAAATCAAATTATTCGCTCTACAGCATTGCCTTGGCGTTCTGGATTGCGAGATTCCTACTCGAAACTAGGTGTCCGAAGGCTTGATTGTTGAGGCAATTGCAAACCTCCTTTTACACCTAAGCTTCCCATCCACCTCGGGAATCGAACTGACGACCTTTGGATTATGAGTCTAACTGCCTACCAGCGACTCCACCGAGACAGCACCCAGGGAGACGACTCCTACACCTGGACTGAGCTAACGACCTAACCTTTTATGTTATTCCGGGGTCAAAATTTACTTGCCGTCCGACGGTAGGCGTGATTAGACAAATCTCGTCTCGAAAAATGCCACCTCTATGCTGCTGAACCCAGGCCAACTGGGTGAGAGGCAACCACGCTTACCCCTACACCATGAGTCCTGGCAACCATATTCAACCGAATTTCGAGACAATGCACAGAACGTTTAGCCACAAAACGTTCTAGTATTTGTCCAACCTTAAAATTCGTTTTTCTTGTTGTTTAGCAAATTGAAAAAGCTGTTTTTTACGTTTATATCTTACGTTCAACGTGTTTAGTGAACCAGCGTTGCTTTTTTTACAAGTTATGTCACAGTAAAGGTAGTGGCAGTGCGTGGCCGAATGGTTACGCTGTCCGCTTTGTAAGCGGATGATTCTGGGTTCGATTCCCATCTGCTGCAACCTTCCATCGGATGAGGAAGTAAAATGTCGGTCCCGGCCTTGGTTGTTAGGCCGTTAAATCATTCCAGGTGTAGGAGTCGTCTCCATGCCATAAGTACAAACAACACACCAAACCAAGCCTACTCCGGTGGAATCGCTGGCGGCGGTTGGACTCGCAATCCAAAGGTCGTCAGTTCAAACACTGGGGTGGAAGGTTCCTTGGAGTAGAAAGAGGTTTGGGTGCTCTCCCCATTCAAGCCTTTGGACTCCTAGGTTCGAGCAGAAACTTGCAATAGAGACCACAAAAAAGACCCGGGGGTCGCTAATGTGGACGGTTTGATTTTTTTTTTTTTTCGTTTGATTTTGTCACAGTAAAGGGCGAAGGGCATCGTGGCGCGGTGGTTAGCGGCTTCGGCTGCCGATCCCTAAGTTGCTATGGGCGTGGGTTCGATTCCCGCCTTATCCTCCTGGACTTCTATCGGATGGGATAGTAAAACGTCGGTCCATTTGCGTAAAAGAGGTTTTGGGAGACTCACCACACATAACCTTCGGACGCCTAGAAATGAGCAGAAACTTGCAACAGAGACCACAAAAGACCTGGGGGTCGTTAAAGTGGATTACTTTGCTTTGCTTTATCACAGTAATTATTCATATCCCACAATAATGGCTCATAAATTCTGCAAAGATCTCAATTTGGACTGATTTATTGCCTTAACTCTAAAGTATATTCCAGGCAAATGATGACTCAGCCTGCCGTCCATCCCTTCGAACAACGCACTCATGCATTTTTATTATATCTTTAGTTTCTCTATGCTGCTGCTGCTGCTGTTGCTAAACAGTAGACATCGTGGCGCGTACGCATGCAGCATAATAAAAATCAATATGTGGTCGCCGTTGGCCCAGCCAGCCAGCCAGCGTGCAGCATCATCATCCAGCCCAAAAATTTGAACAAACAGCCAAGCCTTCAGTGTACATTTGACTATCGAGGAAGACACATTTCACCCAAATTTCTGGAAAGGAAGCTTATAAAGCAAACAGAAGAGAGCGTTCCAAGTAAGTTAATTTATTGGACGAACAAAACGGCTGCGAAAATTGACAATTTCTAGAAAATTTCCACCTCCGGATGGGAGTAGCTTTCGAAGCCCTCACAATCCGGAACACCCATGTTCATATGGTCTACATTGGTGATCTCGAGCTGCATCCCGTTCGAGCACTGCACCTTGAAGCCGTTCAAGACGTTGAGCAGATTGGCGTTACGGTACGCATACGACTCGAACACGCTGCCGTTGACCGCAAACTTAAACTCACTCTCGGTCAAAGCTATTGCCAGCTTAAATTGCTGGTCCAACACAAATGGAAATCCACCAGAGCGTTCCTCATCGCGGCGGAACCTGAAAAAAGTGCAAATCATGTGATTGAAGTGAATTTTCCGAAATTCTTGTGAATCTAACTACTTACTCCAGAGTGTCGGTGTGCGAATTCCGGACTACGACGTAGTGCGGGTCGAAACGGGGATTCAAGTGAAGGGCTTGCTTCTTGGTGCCATTTTCGTTGAAACGAATTATAAAACCGCCACGTGGATTTCCAAACGGGATGGCAGTCATGATGATAACGTGCCCTGGAGAGGAAACAAGAATTGAAGAGATATTTAAAAGGGGTTGCTGATTTAAAGTGTTTACTCATCAATGTAATGGAAAACGGCTTTCACAAAAACCTTTGGGTATCAAGTGACCTGATTGGTAAAACTCTAGTTTCAGAAGATGCATTTTTAAGTTCTTGTGTATTGTTATTTTGTAACTTTTTTCCTTCAATTGTTTTACTCGATCCATAAGACGCCTGCAAATTTTGCACAAGCTCTTAAAACTCGTACATACTTTTTTTTTTGTAAAATAAGGCTGTTGCAAAGATTTATCAAAGTTTTGGTTACGTTCCCCCTCCCTTCAAAAACGGTCCTCAAAAACAGGGAGCAAACATTTTTTGTCAAAAAGCTTCAAATTTTCAAATTCTCAAGCTGTATTCCCTCTGGTTTTGTAGAACAAAGTACTTAATTTGGTTTTATTGGTGAATATCAAGATACAATAAGACAATCTTTTGTAGTTCATAACAGAGTTTTGGAGTTTCTTTCAGCTGTGTGTTGCAGTATAATCCATTTTGGAATAATAATTTCTTTAACCAAGGCATTTACAAGAGTAAGACAAATTAAAAAAATACTTTCCAAAACTTAGATATTTTGAACTTTTCTGAAAGCACATGATTTTGAACCAACCTGCACAATTAACTCAAAAGCGATGAAAATGCATATGGGACATTTATGCGAACAGGGGCAGTTTAGGACCCAATTTAACCATTGAAATGATTTGATTGCAGTTTAGTGATTGTTTTTGGAGTAGGATTTGACAAAAAAAAATATTCGTGTGCCGAGTAATGAAACCCATGTCCATATCTAAATTTAACTTTCAATTTTAATAATTCAAAATACAACTGACTTTTTTTTATATTGATGTTAGTAAATGCTTCAGTTTCGTTCTAGTATGTTAGATTTGAGCAATCAATAGAATTAAATTTTAGTGAACTTCCTGTCATTAAATGAAATTGTAAATTTCGAGTATAACTGTTATCGAAACATCTAAAGCAACCTTGCGCATCCCCAATTATTACCAAACAATTAAATTGAAATTTTGTTTGTACCGTCATCTGAGGCAGTCATTCGGACAGCTGTTTTAACCTTGTTACTACACAATATTTGGATTTATATTATTGGTTTCTGATAGAACGGAAACAGATTAACAAAAATAGTGCAACGATTTTCAAATTACAAGCTTTTAAGTGCTCTAAAACCTGGTGTCCGTATTCAGACTGTAGTCCCGATTCGCACCAGATGACGAAAAACTATTTGAATACACCGTACAATGTTTCAATATGGGCCATTGATTAGCCGAGATTGGAAAAAGTTGCCCCTCTTCGATTTGTGTAAAACTTGCCCTGAGGGGTAATTTTGGTCACAATTCAAAAATCGACCTCAGGGAAACACCCAGGATCGATTCTTAAACATAAGTAACTGTGAATTTTTTTTAGCTAAATCGGTTAAGGTTTAAGGGTCGCTATACTGCCTCTGATCGTATTAATGTCCCATATGCATTTTTTGAGTTATTGATGCAGTTTGGTTCAAAATCATGTGCTCTTTCAGAAAAGCCTACAACATCCAGTTCTTTGTACTAGAAATCGGGAGGAAATCCAGTTTTTCGCGAAACCTTATCACGTAGCCTTATGTGTGAGACAAACTTCAAAAGCGTTTTTTCTTAGCTTGCTGTTTTTGCATATGAGACCTTTATGCGAACATGGTCATCGACAGTGCTTCGTTAAAGTTGGTGAAAAAAATCTTTTCTTACAAAAACGTTTTCTCTAAATCGCTAATAACTCTTCAGGGTTAACACGGATCGTTTTGCGGTCTTGGACAAAGTTGTTTATCATACAAGTTTACTTACGAATCTCACACATGACAATGATCCGACACATTTTACGCCACTTTTTGGTGGAATTTTGAAATGTTTGCTATACCCCCCCTTTACCCCTAACTTCAACGACCAATAGCAACCCTTAAACCTTAATCGATTTCGCAAAAAAAAAATCGGCACCGTTTTACATTTTTACCTAAAGAATCAAGCTAGGGAGTATCTCTCAAGATTTTCCAAAATTTTATTTTTTTTCTTGTCACCCGAACTTTACCAATAATCCTCCAAAAAAAACTTCAAACGCGTTTTTCTCAGTTTTGTGAAGATCATGATTTGGATGATTGTACTTATCAGGGCAATTTAATAATTTGGTGTAATATGGTCATATAATAGCAACTTAAAACTACTAACCTGGCAAGAACTGCTTCGGCACATCGTTGCTGAACGTGTTGAACGTTTCCTCGAGCTGAATTGCCGGAAACGGCACCGGATAGGCCTGTCGATGGTCCACCTGCACGATCTGCTGAATGTCCTTATCGATCCGGATGGTCCGGATGTCGGCCAACGGTCCCCGGAAACCGTACGTACAGTACGGATGCCCATTGATGGCCACGTGAAACCGATCGTCACCAACCAGAATGTACAGCCTGAAGATTTCCCCTTGCGAGTTTGGAGAGTAATGTTTTATAATAAATTTCAACATATTATGTGACTTTACTCACCTGGGCTTACAGGGTTCGGTGCAGTCAGTTCATTTAGGTTATCTTCTCTCTCCTCCGGTCCCCACGAACCTCCAACTTTGGAATTACGAATAATGATATCATCGTGGAATCGAATCGAAAAGTGGAAGATATTTTCAGCATCGTCCGATTTACCCGATAAGAAATTAATGTTCACGCTGTGGATTTACCGAGAGATAATGTAATTTTATATGTTGTCGTAATCAAAAGTTCATCTTACCGTTCAGCGTCGTCAATGGGTCTGGCACCAATGACGAACACTTGCCCAACCTCAACCGGGCACGAAAGGTTTCCGAGAAACTGAGTTAACATCTCACAAGTGTTTACGCAATGCGTTCTAAAATTTACTCAACTGTTACCTCTTACGGCTTCGAAGCCTCGAATCAAACTGTGACCATTTCTCACATCAAACCGTACTGTTATCGTGAAAAGTTTTATACTATCTACATTTTTATCAATACCTTGGAGGTGATCTAATCAATGGCTCAGTGATAAATCCAATGCAAAAATAACAATTATATTTGTCAAAGACAGGTTAAATTCGACACAAATGCCGCTGGCTGAGGTGCACTTTTTCCTAACGGTGTGTAAGTTGTGATATCAAGCTGGGGCTGAATCATGCGAAACGTTATCAGTTAGCGCACCACCACCATGAACGTGTGATAAGATGTGCAGGTTTATAGAGGGTGGCCCAAAAAAGTTATCAAAAATTTTACAACCTAGTTTCATTAGGATTTTTTACATTTTGATATCATTTTTCTTATCTATTTTCCAGATCATACCTCAGACGAAGGATCCGAAGGACCCGGCGGATATCAGCTGTGGAAAATAATAAATACCAGGATATCAAGCAAACCATATTAAGCTTTACTATATTTAAACATATATGAATCTATATAATCCTAAATGAACCATTTACATAATCTTCATTGCTACAAAACCAAACACGACTTTAAGCCACCATATAAAAAAAAACCGAATGAAGCCATCCCAAAGAGATATGACCATCTATTAACACAAGAGATATATTTCGCTATAGCTTTTTTTAAAAACATTTTTGCCTTGTATAGAGCCCCTCCACTAACCCCGTTTCATTCTAGGAGCCCCTGGCCACCAGTTTTTCGTTTTTCCCTCGCTCAACTCGCTGCCCTCGACGATGCACGGCATTCGTATCTACAACGCGACCCTGTGGATTCGGCTGGAGCTAAAGGCGACAGCGAATGTGAGTTTGGAGCAGCATTCTTTCCCTAAAATTTTAATTAATATTTATGATATTTTTCTAAATAATCATTTCTTTGTTTAAAAAATTAACACAGTTTATGCCAGCTACCAACAAGAGCCTAATACTGTGGGTGTTTCGACTTATCAGCGGATCCAAGAACGTATTCAACGATGAAGAGGTACTATTAAAATTGTTTAATTTGCCAATCATAATTATTGTGACCACTAGGATTAGTGAATTTCTCGTTGAATTTTCATGATTTCGCGGACAGGTGAACAGTGTAAAGGGAGGTTTCGATTCTTTAGGCAGAAATAAGTAAGGTTTAGGGGTAAAACTTCGTTGTAAATAATTTTGTAAACAATTATTTAGGGGACGAATCAAAAATTATATCAAGAAGTTTTGAAGATACTGTAAACCGGGGTGACATTGATAGGATTTCAATTTATTTTTGGAATATTTTCCAACTGGTATGGTTTTTCTCAAGATTATTATTTTTAAAACATGTTGTACATGTAATACATGTTTCAAAACTTATTTTACCTTCTCCTAGTGGAAAATTGCCCAAAGAATCCGTTCAGTTTTTCGATTCAAAATTTGTTAATGTTAATTTGTTTTGTTCAAAACTTCATTGTGAAAATCATGTTACTTTGAAAAGATTAAAATAATGCTATTCATCAACATTTTCTTAATTAAAGTAAACTAACTTTTCAAAATTTTATGAAAAGTTCTTATTGAGGTACTTTGAACACTTCTCAACCACGGTCAGTCAAAAACTTGCGAAATTAAAACATAACATAACAAATTTGACTACATCTTTATTTTGGAGGTAGAATTACAAAAGAAGTAAACAAAAAAATATTGTTTTCAATTTTATAAATCAAATATGTTGAAAAAACAATGCAAAAACCATACCCTTCATTTATTCATAGATATTTATTTGGGTTACTTTTGTAGTGTCATTGCACAAGATCGAACTTGTTTGAGAGTAACTTTTAAAAGAAAGTTTTACATATTTCACTCGTACTATTTAGTTTAGTTGAATTTTTTTATTTAAAAAATATTGTTGTTTTTAAAACGTTTGTCTGTTCAGTTTGGTCGTATTTCTGCGTTTCTTGGGACCCCAAAATGCATGCTTTCCCTCGAGTTGAGGCCGCGCGGTAGCGTGTCCCAAAAATGGCGATGTGGCGGAAACCTTCGGACTCACCCGGATTTCGATAGGTTTTTGCCTCAGGATCAATGTTTTCATACAACGAAAAATTCGCAAAAATCGTTTAAAACTCGCGATTTGCGATTTACCGCAAAGTGGTCTGTTTTCATAAAAAAATATATGATATTTTGTTCTAAAAGCTTGAAAAAATGTTGTCCACGAAGGGGGGGAAACAGTACTGTAAGTGATAGAATTGAGTTTTCATAGATAATTTTGAAAATTCGCCGTTTTTATTTCACTATGGCTGTATCTTGGAACAGTGTTGTGGTTGCTTGGCAACACTGCCTGGGGATGAGTAAGGAGATCAGACGATAGAAGTGGTCACTCAATAAAGTTACGTCAAAAGCTACAGACGTGCGCGTTTTACTCACGACATTTTGGCGACGCGAACGGGACTTTTCTAGATTAAATTCGTCAAGTTCTTAAAAAAAAGGCGTTCGTAGATTAAATTCGAGTTAAAGTAGCGCGGCGTGAAATCAAATTGCGAAAAATAAACCGAAGAACGAACGTTACGAACACACGCGAAACCTAACCTTGAAGGTGCTACGCCCCAACCCTGTGCAGCAGTTAAAAAAAAACAAAATGGAGGCCAAACCGGTCCTGCCGCCGTTCGACGTGACTGACCCAACCTCAATCGCGAGTCGGTGGGCAAGGTGGAAGCGATCGCTGGAGTTGTTCTTGGAAGTGAACTGCATCGCCTTAGGGGCCCGCAAGAAGTCGTATTTGCTGCATTACGCCGGGCCGGACGTCCAAGATATATTTTACAACATAGAAGGCCATGATGCTGCAGCTCCGGTCGGCAGCGACGTCTACAAGGAGGCGATACGGCTACTCGACGCTCACTTTGCCCCATTGTCGAGCGTGCCCTACGAGAGAGTGATGTTCCGGAGGATGAAACAGCAGGAAAACGAAACTCTGGAGAAATTCATTCACCGTCTCCGCGACCAAGGGCGGCTTTGCGAGTACGGCGAGGCATTGGAGATGCGGATAACGGAGCAGGTCTTCGACAACGGCAACTCGGATGCGTTGAGGGAAGCAATTCTCAAGAAGAAGCTGATGACAGTTCCGGAGATCTCCGAGGAAGGGCGCGTCTTGGAAACAGTGAAAAGAAACCGCGATGAAATGAAGAAACCGGAAGGGGAAAATTCAGTGAATTTTGTGCGTAAACCGAAACCCGGGGACGTTTGTTATCGTTGCGGCAACAGTGGCCACTACGCAAGCGACAAGAAGTGCCCAGCTAAAGCTCAAAAGTGCGACAAGTGCAAGCTAGTGGGACACTTCAAGTCGATGTGCAAAACGAAGAAAGGAAGAAAAGCTGACCAAAAGAGTGAAGTACGACAGGTGAAAGTACCTGAATCAGAGCGAGAATCAGACAGCTCGTCGGAGGATGATGTACAACACGTGTACGCTGCCGGGTCAGTGCCTGAAAAAGTGACCTGCTTTGTGGGCGGAATCAAGCTGGATTGGGTCGTCGACTCGGGCGCTCACGTGAATGTTGTGAGCAACGACACCTGGAAGCAGCTGAAGAAACAAGGTTGTGCGGTCAGCCAAGAAGAACCATCGAACAAGACGCTGAGAGCGTACGGTGATGGAAAACTAAAAGTGCAAACAGTGATCAAAGCCGGCATTGCTACCAGGAAGAAAACAGTGCATCGCGAGATCTATGTAGTTGACAACCCGAAAGGAGCGAATTTGCTGAGCAGAACAACTTCCATCGACCTGGGATTGCTGGAAATACACGGCGAGGTGTTCAGCGAAAAACGAGGTTGTCGGTGCTGCAAGCTGACAATGCTAAAAACTTCTCCAGCCAAGAACTCAAGGACTACTGCGTCGATTACGGCATAAAGCTCATGCACACAACTCCCTACTGGCAGAGCGCAAATGGTGAGGTGGAACGACAGAACCGATCGTTTCTCAAGGTCATGAAGATCAGCCAGCTCGAAGGATCCGACCTGGAAGAAGCCATGCAGCAATACCTGTACATGTACTCGCTCACACCACACAGTGTTACAGGTGTTGCCCCAGCGACACTAATGCATGGCCGTAGATTCCGTGACTTGGTTCCACATCTGCAGGAGGAAGCGATCTTTGACGAAGAAATGCGGGATCGAGACTTGACGATCAAACACAACACCAAGGAGAACCGAGACAAGCGAGTCGGCGCAAAGGAATCGTCCATCGGCGTGGGCGACACGGTGCTGATGAAAAACATGCAGCCACAGAACAAGCTGTCACCAGGATTTCTGCCTACTCCGGGGAAAGTGGTCCACCGTTACGGGAGTACTGCTACCGTTGAAACAGCGACCGGACAGCAGTACAAAAGGAACGTGGCGCATCTGAAGGAGTTGCAGCAACCCCCAGCAGCGGAAGTGGATCAGCGGGGACCGGAGTCCATCGGCTCTCCACCGGTCATCTCTGGACAACAGGATCAGCAAGCAGTTGCGGGCTACTCTCGGCAACGTCGGGAAATAGTTCTGCCAAAACGTTTCGAAGATTATCTACTTCAGTGACTTTCACAACTTTATTTGAAATAAGAGAGATATGTTGTGGTTGCTTGGCAACACTGCCTGGGGATGAGTAAGGAGATCAGACGATAGAAGTGGTCACTCAATAAAGTTACGTCAAAAGCTACAGACGTGCGCGTTTTACTCACGACAAACAGAATTGAGAAGAACAAAAAAAGCAAAATTGGTCAAAAAATTGTTACCTACAGGATGATGGTATTGGTTTTGGTGCCAACATTTTTTAGATGGACTTTTGAGAGAAATTCGTAAAAAATCGGGCAAAAAAACCGTTTTCCAACTTTAACATGCTGCCAATGAAAAATGACGACTTCTTGGATCAATATGAACACAGAACATTATTGGTAGGACTCCTAACTATGATTGAAAATGAAATACGAAGCAATTTGAACGCATTTTCAAGGTATTAGAACATAATATATTTTTTATGAAAACAGGCAATTTTTCAGTAAATTGAAAATCGCGAGTTCTAAACGATTTTTGTGAATTTTTCGTTGTATGAAACCATTGTTCCTGATGCAAAAACCTATCGAAATCCGGGTGAACCCGTTTCCGCCACATTTACATTGTAATACTTGGATCGCCGATCTGATTAAATATAATGATGGCTTGCAATAATGAGTGGTGATTCGCGTTAAATCAGGGTGTTCAATTTGCCCCAAATTAACCGTAGGAAAGAAAGAAGTCCATTAAACCAGAAATTTTGAACCATTCCAGGAATTCTCCAAGCACACCGCCATGGTGGCCAAGCACTCAATCTCTGTCGAAAAGCTGGGCTGGCAGGAGATTGACGTTACGAACGCCGTCCGTGCTTGGCACTCGGAGAAAACCAACGACAGTTTGCGCCTGTTTGTGGACTGCTCGGGCTGCGGGAACAAAATTACGATCCACCTGTTTAACGAGAACCAGAACAAGGCGAAGGAATCGCTGCTGAAGGCACAAAAGCTGAACCCGAAAAAGATGCGCAACCCGGACGAGGCCGTGGTGGACTACAATCGGCCGTATCTGTTTGTGAGTTTGGCCACGAATCACGTGAAGCGGCTGCGGAGACGGGCATTGGATTGTACCGGAGCGCCGAACGAGCAGTGCTGCAAACAAAAGTTTTACGTCGATTTCAAGGCACTCAAGTGGGACGATTGGATTATACGACCGCACGGATATTACGCGAACTACTGCAAAGGAAGCTGCCTGCTGCCGGACAAGTTTTCCGCTGAATATCAGTACGTGGTGGACGAGTACCGGAGGCAGGGCCAGGTCACAGGGATCCATCAGTGTTGTGCACCGACAAAGTACTCGCCAATGTCGTTGATATTTTACGGGCCGGGATCGCGGGTGATTAAGCAAGATTTGGCCAAAATGATTGTGGAAGAGTGTGGCTGTCCGTAACTTTGTTCAATTAGCTAGTGATTTTTAATTAAATTCTTCTTAATCTTACATTACCAATAATGTACAATAAATCTTCCTTGAAAATAAATTTCAACTTTTTCGACTCTCCTAAGGGCATGCACTTTTTGTTTATTTCCTTTTAACCGATTATGGCTCCATTCGCAATCAGCTTTTCCCGACTTTCGACGCCCAGATGAAGAAGACAGGTTAGGGCGGCGGATTGTTCGGCGTACTTTTTACTCTTCTCCCAGAAAGAACTGCTGTAACGACGTTCACCGACCAGCACGATCGCCCGGAACAATTTGTCCTTGTGGATGGACTCGTACTTGGGCAGCTTGAGACCGTTTTTCACCGTGTAAATATACAATTTGCTCTTGGGGAGTTCCTTATCTGCAAGAAAAATAGTTGAAGCAGGGCGAGAGAAAAATGATTTTAGAAATACTTGCCATCGCTATAATTTACTCGGATAAAGCTAACATTATGTGATACGACATCTTGCTCGCTGTCTCCATTGCCAAGCCTTTGCCGCTTCGTCGGACAATTCTCGTCCTGCTCATCAGGTTGCGGAGCGGCCTGTCTTCGGCCCTGAAGTCCAGCGTTGTGATATTCCAGCTGCTTCTGTCGACAATATGGTGCCAGATCCCAAACGTCGCTGAAACAGAATTAAGATAAGTAAAACTAGACTGCTTGACAAAGTTCATTTGACCTACCAAATCTGCTCCAAAGTTTGGCTGTCCAAAAACTTCCGCCCCATTGTTGTCTCCTGCAGATCTCTCAGAATCATTTGCACGCAGTATTTAGTGTTGCACGGAGAATTATCATAATCGATCGCCAAACGCAAGTATTGCAAGATAATTTCCTCAATCGGCAGCGGTCCCTCCTCCCGAAAGATTGAACAGTTCCACTGAGCCGCCCTGGCCACCATAACGCTACTCGCACCGCAGGCTTCCCGGAATTTCAATATATCGGACCGTTTGTGCATTTCCTGCGAGCCACCATTAGCAATTACGGGAATCTTAAGCACCTGCACCACTTCCCGTATCACATCCGTGTGCACCGGATGCCGTGGCCGTTCCACCTTCGTCCTTCCATGCACACCAATCGCCGAAATCCCAGTGCTTTCCAATTCCTTCACCGTCCGCAAAGTGTCATCCAGTTCCGGCATTATCCGAACCTTACACGTCACCGGAATATCCAGATTGTCTACCAGCGTCGTCAGAATCTTCTTCGCCCGCTCCAAATCATAAAGCAGCGCTACTCCCATTCCTCCCTTAATCGAAAAGTCCTTCGGGCAACCCATGTTGATGTCCACGGCGGCCACATCCCCCTGAACCTTCTTCCCGACCGCCAGAGCTCGTTCCGCACTAGCCGTCCCCAACTGAAGAACCACCTTTCCCTTCTCCTTGTCACACGTCCTAAAAATTATCGTTCCGTCCGATTTGTCCACGTAATCGATCGTGTTCAGGACATCTGCGAAACCGTTAAACCCAAATTACAATCGTAGCTCAGTTCAACGAATCAAAAAAAAAACTACCCACCGTTAACGCGCCGCTCCGATTTGAGCAGCTTCCAGTCGATAATCTCCTCCGTGTAGACAATGTCCGCGCCGAACGAGAGGGCCAGCAATCGCATCGGCAGTGTGCCAACCCGCACCATCGGTGCGAGGATAATTTTGTTTCGGTAGTCCAAGGTGGCCTTCATTCCGGATGCGTCGTCGTTGTGGAACTGTGTGGAACTTTAACAATGTAACTATTAAATTCGAATTCTGTTACCCATTTAAATCTTACAAATTGTTGTGTTAAAAAATGTGTTCACACCAGAGAAATTCGCGAAATCTGCGACAAACTCGTAAACATCGGCTCGGCACGCTCGGCACGTTGGCTTGTTTTGATTCGGCGGAGCAGGTGATCTGTCAGTTTTGTCGGAGTGCACTGAGAGAATAGTTTGAACTATCACTCAAAATAATATTCACGTTGAAGTTACGTGAAAAGCTATGTGGTATTTTTCCACTAGGGTTTTCACGTAACTTCTACCAGGTGAACCTAGTAGAAACGAAATTTGTTTGGCCAGATCCCTTCACGTTGATTCTACGTGTTTCACACGTAAAAGCTAAATGAATCAATCGATGATTTCTATATTTTTGTTGTAGTAAACGTTATATGAACTTTATAGTAGTAGTTTCTGACTTTAGTTTCTATTTTTCGGATGGAAATAAGAAGAATTAAGTTTAATTAGCAGAAACTTGTTTATTTACACTTTTTAAACTTTTTTGAAACGATTTCACTGTCCCCACTTTGTAATGCCGTGCCTCTTGCTGGAAATAAACTGATGACTGCGCTGTTTTGGCGATATGCATGAAAATGGTCTCTTCGTCGGAGATCTGTGGTCATAGTTTGCCGATTCTGCTGTCCGGGGAGAAACCCTTTTTCGGCGTACTCGGCGTAGATGATCGGACCAGACACCAACTCCATGACCTGGAACGAGTTGTGTAATCCGTACTCGTACTTCTCCGGAGCACAATCGGCATAGGTCCACGACCTTGTCCATGACCCGTTGGCCAAGTCCGAAACATTTCCGGTGGCACCACAGTAACATCGGCCACAATTGCCGTTCCGACGGACGAAAGCGACGTAAGGATGATGACCGAGATTGCGCCTGGGATCGCCTTCGAGGGGTCCTTTAGGCCACCGCTTGTGATATCACCGGTCAGAATGTGCTTCTTCTAGACATCTGAAACAAGAAGCAAAAATCATTAATTATTAAAAAAACTGTTTAAACTAAAACTTACCATCTGTTACATTTTCAATAAAATTTTGCGACCACAAGTCCGGCAGCAATTCTTCACCGAACGCCAGCAATTTTCATACTAAAACAATCACGTAGAAATTTCGCCGAATGGCGCACTCGAGTTACGTTGAAGTTACATTTCAAAACACATAAGAACTACATGAAAAACCCTAGTGGAAAAATATCGTAAGGCTTTTCACGTAACATCAACGTGAACAGATTTTTTTGCCAGTACACTTTCACATTATTTTTACGTGTGTCACGTAAAACGAGCCTAGCGAGGGGAAAATCGGGGTTACGTGATTTTTCAGGTAGCATCAACGTGTGGATTATTTAGAGTGAACTCTAATCACAGACAACAGACGTTTGGGCTCGATTCTTACCTTGCACGCTAACCAGGCGATCTCAATTTTGAGATGGATGTCGCAAACCGGCTAAAAGTGAAACCACTCAACGTTGAGATGAGCAACTTGATCTCAATTTTGAGATCCAGAAGGCGATCTCAAAATTGAGATGGTTTGGGTAGGGTGAAAATCACCGGGAATGCGGAAATCGGTTCCGGGGGGGCTATTTCTAATCGAATAAAGTGAAATAAATGAAAATTGATTAGATTGAAAAGTTTACTTTTTATTTTAAGCGTTTTTGTTCCATTTTACATGAAAAAATAAGCAAGTTTACTGCCGAGAGGATGGCCTTCCGGAACACGGTCGAGTTGCGGAAACGCGGGATGCTGCTGGGACGCGCACAAACCATTGCCGGGATGACGACTCTTCGGAACGCGGGCCGCTGCTGGACTTGGAGAAGAGGTTTGTCCTGGAGCCGGTGTGTAGGTCGGCGTTCCGGTGGTTTGAGTTGAGAGAGCGCTTGCTGGCGATGTCGAGGCACTCGTCGGGAACGACGTGGTCGGAGGTCCGTGGGGTTGGCTTAGCGTGGAATATCCCGAACCTGGATTTTGTTGCTTCGGCGGTGGCCAGGCGTGCAGCATCGGAGGGCCGCTGGCAGACTGCGAAGGATATTGGCTAGGTGGACTGTAAAGGAGCTGTGATGTGGGAGCGTCCGTTGGCCCTTGCTGACAGCTGCCCTGCTGGGGACCACCTTGTGGGCCTTGTGGAGGACCGTCGTTGGGGTATAGAGAGGGACGGGTTTGGTGGACCATACGGCGGATATCCTTGTTGACCTGAAAGAGCACAATGCTAAGAGAAGAACTGTATAAAGTTGTTAAATTATAACTTTCTTATCTTGATACGACTGATCCGGCGGCGGATAACTTGGATAGTGTCCATGCTTATGGTACGACCCGCGTTGCGACGGATAGCCCAGGTTCTGGAGTTCGACGCATGCTGAGGCGGAACGTTAGGACGACTTAGCTGCCCTGGATTGTGAGCCGTTTGACCAGCTGACGAAACCGCAGTGGTGGACCTGCCAGCGGTACAGTTCCACAAGCGGCTAAGCCGGGGTTTGTCTCGGAGCACCTTGCTGCTACTGCAGCGATGGTGTCTTGTTGGTCTCAATCTCCTGCGAATTTCGGTCGTAATTGACCCCCTCCTCGTGCTCACAAATAGCTCCTCCTGGTCCGTTATCTACTCCTTCAACTTCTCCACGTTCTGCGACTGATCCTGAAGACGCCGTTAAAATACTATCTCTTTAACCTCCCGCTGGATGTGGGCCAGATCTTCCGTTTGGTTGTTTACGTTGTCTGCAAAATATAAAATTTCGTTTATTTGATTTTTTTAGCAACTTCAACGTTCTCATCCCTGGTTACGGGATTGCATCATACCAAGTGGACACAAGGGCTAGTTCGAGCAGATGCTTGCTGAATCCTTCCTCTCCCAGGGCACCGTTCTGTTTCGCTCCTCCTCGCTTTCCCGCTCCGGTATCGTTCATCCAAGCGGGACCCACAAGCCACCACTTGCCGCGCTCTTCCACGTTCAGCAGATCGTCCAGCCAATGTTGAGTTGTATTTGCCGCTGGTGATCACGCCCTTGAGGATCTTGCGGAAGTGTAGCGGAACAGTTGTGCGATCACGTCGTAGATCAGCTTGTTCGTGAAGATCGCGAACGTGTAAAGTTGGCACACGATCACCACGCAATTGTCCAGCGTTCACGTTGAACGGTGGGATTTGACTGATCAACGCGTGGAACCGCTCGACGACCGTTTCCAGGAGGTGAGATTCCACTTCGGAATCGACGTTGGCACGTTGGCATGCAGAACCATGCGCTCCAGATCGAGCATGTTAGACACGACCGCGTCCAGTATCGGTATCGGCAGCAAGTTGTTCATGTCGAAGCGAGCTTTCTGTCCGTCGGTTGGTCCCTCCAATGTTGTTGACCAGCGTTGGAGGCCCAAAAGTTCTGCAGAACTCGTTCAAATCGATCGACGTGGACTTGTCCAGCACTCGGGACTTTTGCGTTTCCTGGTAGGCGTGCACTTACAAGTGGTACCGGTTCTGAACGGCTTTCAGCTCGCACTCGATGGAGGCGTTTTCTTTCTGCAGGTCGTAGATCCGATCCGACAGGAAGCGGTTGTCCTCAAGAGCTTGCTGTTCCCGCGTTACGGGCAGTTCCAGTTCGCCACCGAGCGAGTGTATCTTTTTTTTTAGTTCCTTTTGCAGTTCCGTCATTAGAATGCACGTATTGCGTTCCTGGGCCAGACGGGTCAGCGTATCGGCCACAACTCTCCGGAACACGGGCTGCTGTTGAGACGTGCACTAACCACTGCCGGGAGGTTGACCTTCCGGAACGCGGACGAGTTGCCGAAACATAGGCTCCCTAGGATACGCACAAACGGCACAAACCACTGACTGTCGGGAGAACGAGCTGGAAACGGTAGAGGAAAAAGTGGACATAAAATCTAAACCTAACCTGACTTTAAAAAATAATATTTAAATCAATCTTTGCTGCCCAAGAAACTATTTTTTGAACTTATTTCTTAGAAGGAAAACTGATATAAACTTGCCCATCGCTTACCTGTACAATATTCAAACTACAAATTCACGCAATTTCACAAATTTTATAATATTAACAAGGACGAAACGCTTGTGAAGGTGCACCGGGGGCGTTTGGACCTGCGGCATATCTTTCCTTCCTTTCATGTAGGTGCCTCACGACCCGCTTCAGCTCGTTCCACTCGTCCTGCGTTGGCCTGCTGGTCTTGCGGCTTAATATGGACACCGCCGCCGAGATGTCCGGCCTCGTGTTGATTGCAATGTACAGCAGCTTCCCAACCAACGTCTGATACTGCTTGTTGTCCGAAGAGGCTCCTCCTCCGACTCGCGCTTGATGTACCCCGGATCCAGAAGAACAGTGGACCCCTTCGCGTCCGCAGGTCTGCTCGACTCTACGAGCGTTCTGGGAGACATCCAGAACTATCTCGGCATGAAGATCGAGAAGAACGCTCAAGGTGACTACTTCCTGAGCCAACGGAAATACGTCGGAGAGGTCGTCGAGTCCAGCGGACTTGCGGACGCGCAGTCTACCGTTCCCCTGGATCCGGGAAACAGTTCGTTCGGAAACTGCTGTACATTGCCGTCAACACGAGGCCGGACATCTCGGCGTCGATGTCTATCTTGAGTCGCAAGTCCAGCAGGCCGACTGGAACGAGCTGAAGCGACCCGCGGTATCTGAAAGGAACCGAAGATTATCGATTGCGACTGAGTTAGGACGGAACCGACAGCGGGATCGTTGGATTCTGCTACGCCGACTGGGCGGAGAACCATGAGGACAGAAAATCCAACAGCGGGTTCGTGTTCAGGGTCAACGGCGGAACGGTGAGCTGGGCGTGCAGGAAGCAGAGCTGTGTGTCGCTATCAACCGCTGAGGCCGAGTTTGTATCGCTTTCCGAAGCGGTGCAGGAGGCGCTACGGCTGAAGGTGCTTCTGTGAGAGCAAGTCGTTATCCAGGAACAACCGGCAGATTTGTTGGCAGGCTATTCGGACTGGACCGCTCCCATTGTGGTGGTCCACAAGCCCGATCGTTCCAATCGCATCTGTGCAGACTACTCAACCGGTTTGAACAACGCGCTCGAGTCCAAAAACTACTCGCCTCCTCTTTCGGAGGACATCTGGGACTCTACCGCTACGACCGACTTTTCCCGGTGTCAAAAGCGCCCCCGGTGCGTGCTGGCAGATCATGGGCACCATGCTGGGTGAGGTTCCGTTCACAGCTCTGTATCTCGAAAATATCCTGGTCGGCGGTCTCACTGCCGAGGAGCACAAGGAAAATCTGTAACGTGTCTTAGAGCGGCTTCATGGGCCAGGTCAACTACCAGGGCCAGCTACTGGATACGGACAAAGTGAAGGACATCGTCAACATGCCCCCGCCTCACGACGTCCCGACTCTGCTGCGTACACTTCGCCAGCCGCTGGACGAGCTGCTCAAGGAAAGAGCCAGCTTGATTATTTTCGTAGGTCCGACTTCCCTGCTGTCACCATGCGTACGGCCACCGGAGGCTCTATTCTACGATGCCGGGACATAAGGGGACTTTTGGAACGTGGCCATCTACGGTACACGATTGTCGCACCAAGGACCAGGATAACTTTTCCTTGATCAGCTGATGACTAAAGAATCTTCCGTCTTGATGATTCCGGATCCGTCCTAGAACCTGAAAATAGTAAAATCGGTTAAGTATTACCGTATTACATAAATTAGGGTTATGTCAACAAATCCGTTTTTTCCGGCAGTCACTTCGCTTGATGTTGTCAAGCTGGACAGGAATCAAAAACAATTCCCCCTTGGTTTCACCAACGGACCAGCTAAGAAGAAGTGTTTTTGAACGCCGGAACCGATTTTTCTTTTGTCCGCTTCCAAGTCGTAACGCGGGGAAAACAACAGAAAATTGGGCTTGGGGGCGGTTCCACCGACCGAATTAGCGGAAAAGATTGTTCCTCTACTCTTCAGAACCACGAACCTGTTCCGTTAATTTGGCTTACGGAACCGCTTCCAGGTTACTATTTCTGTTTACCTTCACACCTTTTTTTGGAATTCTTCCCTGAGGACGTTTAATTTGCCCTGCGATCAACTCCGCAGCTGAGCAATTCTCTACAAAACCGGCCGATTTCGACCATTTTTATTTTTTGTATTTTTTTATTTGGCTCAAACTTTGTGGGGGCCTTCCCTATGACCAAAGAAGCCATTTTGCATCATTAGTTTGTCCATATAAATTTCCATACAAATTTGGCAGCTGTTCATACAAAAATGGTACGTAAATATTCGAAAATCTGTAACTTTTGAAGGAATTTTTTGATCAATTTGGTGTCTTCGGCAAAGTTGTAGGTATTGTTAAGGACTATTTAGAAAAAAATAGGTACACGGAAAAAAAAAATTTCCCGATTTTTTTATTAACTTTTTTTTCACAAAAACTCAAATTCCCAAAATACGTATTTTTTGATTTTCGTGATTTTTTTATATGTTTTAGGGGACAAAAATCCGCAACTTTTGAGCTATAGAGAAACATGGTCAAAAAATCTGCCGCCGAGTTATGATTTTTTGAAAAACTGGTGATTTTTGGAAAAAATCGAAATTTCATACATAAAATTTTTTTGACCTCATTTTTTTATGCAAAATTGAATTTGCAATCGAAAAGTACTTTACAGATTTTTTGATAAAGGGCCCCGTTTTCAAGATATAGCCACCGAAAGTTTGATTTCAGCGAAATATTTGCAGTTTTTCGATTTTTAAAAATAGTGACCATGAGTGACCATCTCTAAAAATATTTTTTTTGAAAAGTTCAGAAAATTTGCTATAAAATTGTCTAAGAGACATCGAAGATTGGACCTCTGGTTGTTGAGATACAGCGGCTTAAAGAAAAAGAAACACGAAAATTGAAGTTTTCCAAGTCTCACCCAAACAGCCCACGATTTTCTAATGACGATATCTCAGCAACTAATGGTTCAATTTTCAATGTTAATACATGAAACATTCGTGAAATTTTCCGATCTTTTCGAAAAAAATATTTTGAAAATTTTTAAATCAAGACTAACATTTCAAATGGGCATAATATTCAATGTTTGGCCCTTTAGGGGACACCCTAAAACATATAAAAAAATCACGAAAATCAAAAAATACGTATTTTGGGAATTTGAGTTTTTGTGAAAAAAAAGTTAATAAAAAAATCGGGAAATTTTTTTTTTCCGTGTACCTATTTTTTTCTAAATAGTCCTTAACAATACCTACAACTTTGCCGAAGACACCAAATTGATCAAAAAATTCCTTCAAAAAATACAGATTTTCGAATATTTACGTACCATTTTTGTATGAACAGCTGCCAAATTTGTATGGAAATTTATATGGACAAACTAATGATGCAAAATGGCTTCTTTGGTCATAGGGAAGGCCCCCACAAAGTTTGAGCCAAATCAAAAAATACAAATAAAATCCATTTCCGGTTTTGGTAGAGAATTGCTCAGCTGTCAACAAAAAAAATGAAATGAAAAATGCGGCTAAGTCCCAAGTTGAACAAAAACAAAATTCGGCTAAATCCCTTCTCAAAATTGAGTTCGAATACGCCAACTCAAAATTGAGAATGTAAACAAAACAAATTTCATCTCAACAGTGAGATCGATTAAACGAACTCGATTTTGCGACATTTTTCTCAAAAATTGAGACCGCCTGGTTTGCGTGTGTGTAAATCATTGCAACGGTTTTTTAGTTGTGGCAATCCGTTTGTGGCGCTGCAGTCGCTTTGCCCTGACACATTGCCCGCTGTCAAAATATCGCTTTCCGCCTACTCTCATTTTCGTTTCGCCATAAGATTTGTCGGTTTTCAACGTTTGTTTGTTGTTCGTTTGTTCTGGATGAAAAGTTGATTTCGGCCGATTTCAGCAAAATCTCTCGCGCTTGCAGCTGCTTGACAAATGTGAGGCAACCAAAGTGGCCAATCTGGTTCCTGAACCGATTTTAGCACCGACGGATAGCCGATTGGTGTACGGCGTCGTTATGGAGAAGGTGTGCAAACGACCGACGTTCCAATCAAGATTCCCTCGGAAAATACGGTCGCCCGGTAACATTTGAAGAACCACAAGTCGCACAAGGCCATCGGTTTAATCTCTACTGATCCTTACTTGACCAAATACGACACCGCTTTGGCACTGGCGGAAAAGGATGGGAAGGGGAAGGGGAACGCTTGAACTGGATATCCGGTGGGGGAAACTGACGTGCCGGGGGGAACATTCGAGATGGCGACGAGGGTTCGCCGGAAGTGTCGGCACTAGAAGATGGTGTGGTTTTCGAGGGCGTCGAAGAGGTTGGTGTCTTGGAGGTGAGGGGTGAGGTGTTCGTGGAAGCTAGTTTGTCGGTTCCGGAGATAATCTTCGGAATGCGGTCGTTCGGGGTCAAAACGTTTACGAGGTTGGCCGCGATAGTAGCTCTTGCTGACGGCGCCGATGACTTTCACACTTTGTCGTGTCATAACGTGCTGTTTCTCCATCTTCGACAGTTCCGGATTGTTTCATTTCTGGTCTGGAACCATCTTTTTTCCTCTAAGAAACGTTTGCCCATCCTCCCGATTTCCACCAGGTCTCCTTCTCCTTTTCGCTCTCCTCTTTTGGTTTTGTTGATAAACATAACCAGCAAGAATTTGACAGCCTCAAGCGCGGCCTTGGTTGCTGTGTTTAAAAAAGCATCAGGGTAGACTCTTATTTTAATATCGATAATAAAATGGAAAAAAATACATCCATATGCTCGTAAATCGCGTTGATTAATTATTTAAGTAGATTTACTACAGCATAAAAACGTAATCTTTACCTATTTACATGTTTTTTCGAAAAATTGAAATAATATATTTCTAGGTGATGCATTTTCAAACACACCTTCTCAGAAAACCATCATGGCTGCTTTAGAGAGTGGCAATAGGCTAACAGATGGCGCTAGTAGATTAGCAGGATGCAGCAGCCATGTTTTTACACAAGATTTTCAAATTATTTTGTTCTAGCCGCTACGTCTGTTGTCTGTGCTCTAATGATTTAACTTTTAAGCTTCCAAGCATTTATGTACTCACAAACCAGCCCGGGAGCATGTTGACAGCTCCCATACAAACTGAGCGTACCTCTTTTTGTGGGCCTAAGATGGTGGCCTTTGATATTATCTAGCCAATTTTTTGAAAATGGCGAATAGTTTAAATAAATATAGTTTTTGCCTTGTTTCGGTTTAAAACGACAAAATAAGCAGTTTGGTATCATTTTTGTAAAAAACTTGTTTACAGATACGCCACGTCCAAATATAAGTCTAGAACAGTTGAAAAGAGCGTGTCGCGAAAGCCGTCACGAAAAAAAAGTTTCCCATGCAAATTTTGAGTTGCGTAATTAATGGGCGGATCCGACGAGGCCCACTGGCCATCTGTCGGTGAATACGCGCAACTCACGAAAACTGTCAGCTTAGGGTCCGGCTGTCACAAACTCAAAACAAATCTATTTGGATACTAAAGCCCTATGTAAATTTATATGTACAACGGTAAAAAAACACGATTAAAACCATTTCTGATTACTATTTGTTGAGTTGAAGACTGCACGCAATCAAGAAGGCACTGTGTGCCGGCAGCTTGGTTACACGCTTACCAGGCGATCGCAATTTTTGAGATGAACGTCGCAAAAAGTAGTTCGCTTCAGTGAACTCAATTTTTGCGATCAGTTTGTTTTGTTTACATTCGCAATTTTGAGTTGGAGAATGTGAACTCAATTTTGCGATGACACTTAGCTGTTTTTTTGGCATTCTTGTAGTGACGAAATGTTTGGACTTAGCAAAATTTTCATTTCGGTTTTGACAGCTGAGTAGTGCAAACCTGTACAAACAACAAGGAAGTTCCCGGGGAAGGTCAAATCGGGAAGAGAACCGTGGATGTAAGGAAAAGGGTGGTTCGAGTGGACAATGAACTTAACCTTCTTGTTTTTTTTTTTCAGTGACGGAGTGCAGCTCCCGGTAACGCTGATCGAACATCGACCAGCTGGAGGAATACGGCATCTGCCGAGCGGTGGCGACGACTTCCATCGGCGAGTCCACCCGTCTTCTAGGGCCAGCTCATCCGGCAGCGGGGCGTGGTTTTCTAGGCACTGTTGTTCATTTGGTGACTGGTCAAAGTACCACAACAATGTAAGTACTCGTCGGGCGGAATTGGCCGCTACTCGCAGATGCGGGAAAAATCTCGAGCGCAATCGGAAAAATCAAGTTCTAATCATGTTATATTTTCGCAGGTTCCGGTGAAAACGACGGATCCGGCCGTATTAAAGGAGAAGGCTGCTGAAGAACTCAAGTCTGCAGCATCGCTCAAAGGCGGAGGTGGCGAGGAGACCACCAACACTCCGGAAGCTGTCCCAATTGAGAAGGACGACCTGCTGGAGAAGATCGCCACCTCGTCACCCTCAAAAACGACAGCCAGCGCCACCACCACCAAGAAAACCGGCGACGGCAGTTTGGCGGCCACAAACGACGTTGACATGGAAAACGACGATCTGCTCCAGCGGCTGGAGGCCATCGAAAAGGGGGAAGCGGAAGAATCAGCGACAACGACTTCTTCTTCCAAGAAAGATGAGGACAAGAAGGAGGATGATCTTTCTCCGGCGGAGGCAAACCACCAGAACGGGTTGGACAAACCTGACGAGGACGAACTGCTGGAGGAAAAGATGGAAGTTGACGGTGCAGTAGTAGCGGAGGACAAGAAGGAAAAATCTCCAGCCAGTCGAAGGCACTACTATCCAAGGTTAAGCACTCCGTCCGAGGGGCCAAGGCGCTGGCATCGTTGATGATCGAGGAATTCACCAAGATCAAGCGGGCGCTCAGCAAGGATGATGAGCTATCGAACACGGAACTGGACCAAAACAGTTCTAACGCGAAGACGCCCAAAACAACCACCAAAAAGAGTGGTCGAGGACAGAAGCGACCTGTATCTGAATGAGGAGCAGGCCAAGTACATCAACTGGGCATGCAAGGCCGCCGAAGGGGGCGCGGACGATCCGATGCAGTCGCCGTCGGCCAACGGCAAGCGAAGCAGCGCGACAAACACGCCGATCCTGCAGACGCCGGAAGAAGCGTCCGTCGCGGGTGGTGGCGAAAAGAGTTCGCGTTCGACGCGGAGCAAACGCAGCAACAAAATCCAGGTTCGAGATATCCCATGCTAAGCCAACCGCACGGACCTCCGACCACGTCGATCTCGACCAGTGCCTCTACATCGTCCAATTAAAACCACCGGAGCGCCGACCTACACACCGGCTCCAGGACAAACCTCCAGCAGCGAATGCTCCGATCTCCAACGCGGACCACATTCTTCCGACCACGTCGACCGGATATGCCGTAGGTCCAAGCACCCCGGTACTTCTCCACCACACACGATTTTATTTTTTATCTTTTTTTTTTCTCTACCGTTTCCAGCTCGTTCTCCCGGCAGTGGTTTGTGTGCTTTCCAGCCAGCCCGTGTTTCGGCAACTCGTCCGCGTTCCGGAAAGTCACCCTCCCGGCACTGGTGTGCGCGTCCCAGTAGTGGCCCGCGTTCCGAAGAGTCGTCCTCCCGGTAGTGGTTTGTGCGCGTCCCAGCAGCAGCCCGCGTTTCCGCAACTCGACCGTGTTCCGGAGGGCCGTCCTCACGGCAGTAGACTTACTTATTTTTCAATGTAAAATGGTAAAAAACGCTTAAAATAAAGAGTAAACTTTTCAATCAAATCAATTTTCATTTATTTTATTATATTCCTTCAAAAATAGTCCTCCCGGAACCGATTTCCGCATTCCCGGCGATTTTCACCCTACCCAACCCATCTCAATTTTGAGATCGCCTTCTGGATCTCAAAATTGAGATCAAGTTGCTCATCTCAACGTTGAGTGGTTTCACTTTTAGCCGGTTTGCGACATCCATCTCAAAATTGAGATCCCCTGGTTAGCGTGTGGTTGTTTGCGTGCGCGTGATGTGTTTACATTCACCAATGTGCAAGTGTGTGGGTGTGTGCGATTAATCATAAAATTCCACGAAGTGTCATTAAAAAATTAATTTTGTGTTGTTGTTTAGAGGATTCTGATATTAGTCAAGAATTATTCGCCGTTTTTTACCCATTTAGGTGCGAAATTAGTGTAATTCGCTGTAGTAGATCATGGACCTTACAAGCGCTTCGTTATCCGGTAGTTTAGAGTGCCGAGAGCTGCTGCTAGCGCTGATAACAACAATCAACGAGCTGCGGAGTCACATCCGGTTCAAAGACCAGGATCCGGATCCGGGCCAGAGCCTGGCAACCCTGGGATTGCCATCGGAACGGCTGGTACAGCTGCACCGTTGCATCGGGAAGCTCTTTACGCACCGGATTAAGATATTCAACGAAAAGGTTGGATGGGAAATTTTGCTTTGTGGGCGTTTCTGGGAGGAATTATTTGATGATTGACTTTATTTTTCCAGAATAATCCGGATGTGTGGAAGGTGGTCGAGGGGCTTCGGTTTTCCAACCCGTCCATTTCGCTACGGATTACTGGCGGTTCCAGTGTGGCAGCCACGGCGGACAAAGGGCTCCAGTGGATGTTTCAGTGTTTACAGCAACGTTGTCTGTCGGAGAATTTAAACTGGCTCATCACTGATAAGGAACACATGGGTCAGTGTTACGAGTCGACGGCGTTCCTGCGCGAAGAAAGGTACGCTGACGCAATGATGGTTTGCTTTAACGCGCTCGAACGAGGACAACCGACGCTACTATCGCAGATCGATCAGAGTTTGTATGCCGTGGATCAAGGCCTAACCGCCCTGATTGGCACGATCAAACGGTCCGAATCTCACCCGAATTTGCTGCTGATAAAGGATGTTCCTACGTCAGGGCAGGGTTGTGTCCTTAAACGACGCCAGACGATTCATCTGGCCAAATCTCGAAGCAGTCGCGCCGACAGGAAAAGCAGCAAAAAGATGTCTCGAAGTTTGCCGAATATTGTGCTAAACGATTATTATCAGGCAACGAAGAAAAAACCTCCGGATGGGATTGATGGGAAATTACCAGACCCGGCTGCAACCAGTAGCAGGGCAGCTGGACCAAATGTGCCAAGTTTTAACTATAGTGATAACAGGTGGGTGAATTGTCACTTCATTTTGATTATTTTAAACATATTTCCTGTTTTTAGTGTGCCAAAACCAATGATCAACATCCTCAACTGCGAGGACATCAAAATCTACACCGAAACGTCCAGCAGCGCAGGCAGCGCGCAGTCTCAACAGGTCGGCTGCTTCAAACGGGACAAATCTCAACCCCCGAAACGGCGCGAAGGTTCCCGCTCGGACCTGTTCAGTTTGGCGGCTCTCACGGGAAGTCCGCGTACGCTGCTCAACGAGTTCATTCCACAGTGCGGCGAAAAGATCACCAAAAATATGGACCCTTTGCGCAACAAATCCGTCGACAGCATGCTCAACGTACTGCCCTCACGCCCTGTTCCGGGCCAAAGTCTGACGTCGTTTTTGAAAACGGTCTACTTTTCGCGCACAAACACCGAACTGGACCGGGAGAATGCTCACTTTAGTTTGTCCGAAGCGCTGATTGCGACCTTCGAGCAGCTCAAGTGGAACGAGGGTGAATCGATTAGCGATCCGCGGGGAACGTTCCGAAAGCGACCATCGGCGTCCAGCTTTTGGTCTTCCTACCCAAACTCCAAGGAGAGCACGACCTCAACCTCGACCGCCGTGTCTTCACTCTCGGACAGCAGCTCCGGAGGTTCCGGCACGGGTGACCACTTCCCCCGGAACCTAAACCTGCCGCATATCCCATCCGCCGAAGACGAAGCCGTCGAGGCGAGCGAAAGCGGCCTGGACCAGGGCCAACAGGTCAAGTCCTACTCAGCGGAAGGTGTCGCCCTGAGTTTGCTCTCCAAGTTTAACGAAAAACAGCTTCCCACGGCCTGCGACCTGCTGTGGCTGGTATCGGAACAGGACGCGCCGCAGCAGATTCTGCCGATTCCGCCGAACGGTCAAATTGCTAATCCGGACGATCTGAACGGAAGCGCGCTGAATACGATAATCCGGGGCACGCGGGAGTGGGCGCCGCCGCGGCCGCAGATTATCTTCACCTACAAGAGTCCGCCGCCAAAGTGAGTATGACGGTGTGCATGATGATGTGTTTGAGTTTCCGTTTTAATATTTTCTTGTTGTCTCCAAGATTGTGTTTTCTTATGCTCAGAATTCAAAAGATTGTTGGGTAAGCGGATTTGATGTTGAATATTTTATGCTTGATTTTTGAGGCCATCATCGACAAACAGGGACTTTTTGACCGGAACCAACCAGATTTACAAAATATCAGGCAAAATTGAAAATTTCCAGAATTTTAAAATTCTAAAATTCTAAGGTTCTAAAATTCTTAAATTCTAAAATTCTAAGATTATAAAATTCTAAAATTTGAAAATGAATTTTTTTTAAGATTCTAAGATTCTACGATTTTAAAATTCTTTAATTAAAAATAATGATTCGATTATCCGTATCAATAACACCTAAACTCCCAAGCTCAAGAAAAGGGGGAATTTCCATACAAATTCCCCCTTTTTTTCGAGCTTGGGAGTTTAGGTGATAAAGAGCAATCAGTTTTTATTTCACACGAAACAGTTATCACTTCTTCCCATTATAAGAGATGTTCTAATTGTTTTTTGTTTTTACATCAAATAAACTAACTTACTACTCGTCTTTCCCGCAGCCGACGGGAAAACCTGACGAAGCAAAACTTCCGCTGCGCCGGCTGTGGCATGAAGGTGGCGCCCGCCCACTCGCACAAGTTCCGGTACTGTCACTACCTTGGCAAGTACAACTGCTCCGGGTGCCACAAGGACCAGATGTCAGTGATTCCGGCCAAAATTATCGAACGATGGGACTTTACCTTCCATCCGGTGAGCAGCTTCGCGTACCATTTGCTCAACGATATCGCGACCTGTCCACTGTACAGTCTGGACCATCTCAACCCGGAACTGTACGTGAAGGTGCGGGTGCTGCAAGCGGCCCGGAACATCCGGGTCAATTTGAAGTACATCCGGGATTTCATCGTTAATTGTCGGTTCGCCGAAGGGTGAGATATGATTTTTTTAGTATTTTTTAACAATACTTATGAGATGATACTTATTTCAGGGTGAAACTACAGTTCCGCAACATCCCGGATCATCTCACGAACGACCTGGACAGTTGGTCTATGGTTGACTTTATTGCGGTTCGTAATGGGTCGTTCCAGAAGGAGAAAACCGAGTTCATAAAGCAATGCGAGAAGCACATTTTTGAGTGCGAGGTAACACAAATCTTTATTTTAACGAAATGTCTCAATTCAACTTGTTCTTTTCCCTCTTCAAAACAATTTTAGCTCTGCATCGCGCACGGCTTCTTTTGTGAAAACTGTGATCGCAAGGAGATAATCTTCCCCTGGCAAAAGCGGATAGTCAAGTGTGGCAAATGTGGCGCGTGCTTTCACGAGTCGTGCTGGGTGTCTGCGGCCGACTGCGTCAAGTGTAACCGATTACGTCGGCGCAGTCGAACGATGCCCGTTGCGGTCAAATAGTTTCAGGAGGAGCAACGTCGATCGACGGCCGTGTATGCATGCTGTAATATTGCGCTTGTTTTCTATTATTATCTCGAGCATATACTTTGTACATGACACAAAAATAGAAAGACTTTATAGTTTGAAAACAGTTTTTTTTTTATTTCTCTGGTGATATCCCAACCCTCAAGCGTTCCTCTTTATTTCGATGAATTTTTCACTCCCTTCAATGTGCATACTTCAATGCTCCGGTTTCCTCAAGATCCTGCGTGCACAGCTGTGTAGGTAGATTCTGTGAAATATGAATCGTCCACAGAATCCTCTCTGCGGTAAACACAACGCAGTAGAGCTGGCCGCTTTATTTTTTGTACAGTACAAATTAGTTTCTTGTCTTATTTTGCACATTTTGTTGTGTAATAACACATAAAACACATCATTTGAAAAGTTTCCTGAACTATTATTAAAAATATTGCGATAAATGATAAAGGAATTTAAAACAAATAAAAAATAGATATCTCAGAAATTTCTCCATGAAATATTTCGCTCTTAGAAGCATTAGAAGCAAGCTGAGAAAATTTCGTTGCGATGACTATTTTTTACTGAAAAGGTTGACATGCCTTGGCTGGCAAAAGGTAACGAATGGAGGTTGGAGAGTTAAAAAGAAAAGCTAAACAAAATAAATGCACTAAAAAATGAATGCAAGAACAAAAACGTAAAAAAAAACTGACGATCAAACAATAAATAATAATTAATATCATAAAAACTCAGTGGAATGAAAAACATTAACCGTTCGGATAATTTCTTTCCCAGCAAATAAAATGCACATTTGGATAAATGTAAACGCTAGTTTTATTATGCTGTCTTTATGTCATGATTTCCTCGCCGGTATTGCTGATTCATACTGACGGTAGTGTGGGTTACATGCTGTTTTTTTTTCAGTAACACATGAGAGAATATTCTTACATAAAACATACATCCATTATGTTACACGCTGTTGTTAGTTTGGAATATCTTGTTCATTTTTCGTATATTTTCCACCTCTGCTAATAGGTAATATGATTTTGTTGCAACATAAAACTTAAGTAAATTATGTTCGCTGCCGATAAGTTTACCAATTAATATTAATTTGGATGGTTAGCTCTTCACGCATTTCGTTCCTTACTTTCTTTACTATGCCATTTATTGGCGTTTTATGTTTGTTTTATGAGTATTTATAAAAATCATGATATCGAAAACAACTTATGCTATAACAAACAGTAGAACTTTTACACATTGTGTGATTATATATACAAAATCAGTGAGCTGCTGTTTTCCTTAAATTCTGTTGTGTCTTCTCTGGTGTGTGGGAAGTGTGTTTAGTAACTATTGCTATTGCCGCTATCACGTTTACCCCAGGACGATGACAGTTTGTTCCACTTTTCGGACCGTTTGCCCCACAGTCCCTTCAGGTTGTTCCAGCCCGGTTCGCGTTTGCCCCATGCTCCTAATAGAAGG
Organism: Culex pipiens pallens; assembly: GCF_016801865.2. Classification (NCBI taxonomy): domain Eukaryota; kingdom Metazoa; phylum Arthropoda; class Insecta; order Diptera; family Culicidae; genus Culex; species Culex pipiens. The sequence continues at coordinate 60,103,030 of NC_068937.1, read as the reverse complement.
AAAGAGTGAATAAATCGCACTAAGCTTAATTGTTCAATTTGTCATACCTCTAAACTTATTCCATTGAGCAGGTCCTGAGTTGACCCGTTTACCCCAACCGCCCTGCATTTTATTCCAGGCTCGCTTTTCCGCTCCGGGATATTCCTCGTCCGGTCCGTCGTACTGAGTGTCCATTTGAGCCATCCGTTGCTGGTTCATCAGTCCCTTAATCAAATATGTTTGCAGTTTTTCCAAGTCGTTGCCGGGAATGTCATCTCCGATGGGATTCTCTTCCCCTCCGTGACCACCAACCGGGTAAGACCCGTAATAGTCCGGATCCGATTCCGACGACGGATCGTTCGGTGCCGGATTCCGTTTTCCCCAGCCACCCTGCAGGTTTTTCCACGTGCGCTTCTGGAGACTGTGCTGTGGCGTCGATTCGTGCTGCTGCTGGTGCTGTTCCGCTGCCAACGAGGGTTCTTCTGCTGCCGCCCAGATGTGGTTGATTACGCTGCTAAAAACCAGCAGCACAATCAGGTTGACCAGGTTCGTCCATTGATGCCTGTGCTGGCTGAACATGTTTGCTGTGGAGAGGAAACCCAATAAAATAGGAAAAATAGCTTTATCGTTTTGGCCATTCCATTTTGCAAAATGATTAGATTTAAAGATGATATCAACTTTCTCTAATGAAACTAAAATTTGGTGTTGATAAGACTTTTCTCGTTTCTGTATCGTGCAGTTCTTTTTTTAAATATCACTGATCTTTTTCAGTTTACTTAAAAAAAATAATGATTTAAAGGCTTAAACATTTAAATTGTAACAGGAGTTAATTGTAATTGTTTTATATACGTTCAGAAAAAAATTATAAATCTTTACACAAAAAATAGTTTTCTCGTTCAAAATTAAAACGCTTTGCAATGATCCAGATCAGATCTGACCTAAACTATCATTCAACCACGATTTACGTTTGTTATTTTATACAGAAGGACGTTTATTACAGAAGAAACAAAAAACCTGTTTTGCATAAGGGCTAATATATTCAATAGAAACAAACAAAACAAGAAGGCGAGGCAAACACAAAAATCCTTCACAGTAACAACCGTATGTTTCATTTTGATACTTTTGCACAAACTGGATTCAGTACCAATCTTCAGCAGATTTTTGTAATAAATGGCTTATTTGTTTTCCATGGAGTTAATTTTTTATTTTTTAACACAATTTGTATCCAGGGTACTACTGTTTGAAATTTCAAAAATGGCAAAAATGAAGCATTTAGAAAATACCATTAGGCTTCTCAATCAATATTAATTACTGGACTCGAGTGATGCATTCTTTTGACGCACAAAGTAGAAACCTGTCTCGTGTATTTTTTTTTTGCTAATCCCATATCACCACGTGGCAAGATAGATTGCCGCCCGATATGAGACACACTGGGTGACATTGATTTGTTACCAAAGCCTCCTGCGATAGGTATTCGATAGGCGTCAACTTGAGCGATCTTCTCGCATCAGTAATAACAATGCCACGTGTAAAGTGCAAGTTACGATGACGCCCACCCCTCACATGCCATGTTAAAAGCAACAAATCATTTGCCTATGCGAATCCGTCCCCTTCAAAGACGGAGAGCAACAGTTTCAACATTCTTTGTCAAAGAGGCACAACGAGCAAAAAAGTTTTAACATCATATCGTCATAAAAGAAACAAGTCGTCACTTTTCACTCAGCTGTTTTGTCCATTAATAATTTTTCTCAAGCTTTTCTAGCTATTATTGAATATCGGTGTAAGATCAAAAGTTTATCAAACGGCTCCTATTTCTTCATGTTTTGGTTCGTAACGAAGCAAGTACAAAGACGCAAAAGTTTTGCTATACTTTTATGCAGGGAATCAGCAATGCCACTTAAATTTGAGTTTCTGGCAAAATGCTTCCTACAAGAGAAAGCCATCGTCCTTCGCAGTCTAGTTTACTATAATTGTAAAATTCCAGGAATAATCACACCAATAAATAACCGTTAAGCTTCAATGCCGTGGGATAGACCTTATTTTGGTCGATGTTAGCCGAAATCAAAATTAATGTCGGTGGAGAAATAATTCGCGCCAAATCCGGTCAATTAAAAAAAAGATGAGTAAGAGCAAACGGGAAGAAACACCAGTTGGAATCATCCCTACCTCCACGTCGCCCCCCAACGGGTCAACAATCAGAAGAAATAATCTCATTTTGAAAACCCTAATTTGCATAACGCCTCCCCGGAGTACCTCCTCCTCCGACGTGGATTATGTATGAGCTAAACGCTTCACATTCCTCTTGGCAGTCCGGAATAAACAACTCGAGGGAAGAGCTGGTCCTGGTCCCAAGGGTAGCCACCTGACCTGTGGTGCTCCAGATAAATCGACTATGAGATTTGCTCCTCCGCACTCAGGATGGCACTTGTTCGGAGTTTAGCACGTGGTGCACTTCTCCAGTCAGTATGGCATGCCGTGGAACAGTGTCCCCTTCTAAGCTGAGCTCTATCAAAAGTAGCCGACTTATACACCTACTTGGGTAAGTCCGGCGAAAGAAAACACTTTCACGTGTGTACGCAAACATGGATTTCAATATGCTCGCGTATGTTGAAGTGAATGCAAAACAAAGCTCTTGAAATGCGATTTTCAACAACAACAGCAATCAATCGAAACTATTCTAGGGGAAACACTTCGGAGGAATTCAACAGTAACATGACTGTTGATAAAAAATTAAAATTTTGAAATTCTAATATCTATTTTTTTAGCATAAGAGCCAACATTAAAAAACGCATTATACGAACATGCCAAATTGTTCAATTAGTTTGCAGCTGCTCCAATCACGTTCTTCAACTTTCGATATTGCAATTTACAAGCTCAATCTTGCTGTCGTCATGTTTCCCTTCCCACATCGTCCACAAATTGGCGGCTAGGAGTATCCGGAATGAAGAAGTCTGCTGAGAAAATGCAAATTTGCAAAATTTCATCCGGCGTCGTCGTTGACATTGAACGAAATAAAAAATCAAAAAGCCAAACAAATTAAATCCCTACTTCTCTAGTGGTGGTGGTGGTGGTTTGCGCTACTTGTGGTGCGTAATTATGGGTGGGTGGAATCTGCAAACAGTCCTTGGCGGAAAAAGTATTTATTTTGCTACTTGAGGGCCCGCCGGAAGCAAATGATTTTAGTGAGCTTGGTTTTTTGTGTGATTTTGTAAGAAACAAAACAGGTTGAATTTTCGTCATCCACCCGAACCCAGCCAGAGTTAGTCTAATTGGTGCTTGCGTTTAATGAAAAACCGGGAGTGAAAATTTAAAATTTATTACCATCCAGCGTGAGCTTAATCACTTTGACCGGATTAAGGGAGAGATTAGTGCGGGGAAAATTGGGAAAATTCGTCGCAGCTTTTTACTCCCGAGTTGAATTAGCTGTGATTGTTTCGTCCTTAGTTTGTTACATGAAGAGAGTGCACTACACATTTTCTATTCTATATTTCTCATTGAGATTTGAAAGGTTTGTGAGATTCAAGCCAAAAATTACGTATTTTTTAGAGATGGAGAAGATAAGGATTAAATCAAGATCAAGAAGTTTTCATTCAACAATACACCAACAGGAACAAAATTATGTTCCTTAAAAAAATAATTTTGAATAGCAAAAAACTATGTGCCTAACATATAACAATACAGTGTATCGATCATCTAAAGTTCGACTTCGGATAATTGAGTCTGGACTGTACTTGTTGTACATCATCGCAACAGTACAAGAACATGAATTACACCAACCCATTACACAAATGCAGGGAAATCAAATCTCAACTCTTCAAACCAGTTTTATTAGCATTTCCACACGCCACAGGTTAACATAGAGCCACCAGGTTCCCTTCGCCGTAGGTCCTTTAACCGAAACCGAGTATCACATATAGCTTTTACTTCCCAGTTGTAACAACTCCTTTTGGTCCTCCGAGTTCTCATGTGGCCACCTGCTGTGGAAGCGGGAATGGAATTGTGGCATTCGAATGGCCACTCCAAACAAGAACATGCTTTTTGCCATTCGAATTCAATGCCGTTATGACTTTTTGATTTCTCTGCAGAAGATGCCGAGTAATGAGACTTCCCACCGTGTGGCGGCTATTTTGATCGAATCAAATGCACACATCTAAGATGTTGTTAATGACCTGCCCTACCGAGTTGAACTCTGCTGAACTTTCACGAGTCCAAATAATCAAATATAAAAACGGATTTTCGATTTTAACTAGGGGAAATATACCCATTTTAATCACTCTAAGCCGTTCGACCAATTCTCATCACTTTTGCCGTTTTCCGCTATTAAATCAACATTTTCAGATGTTTCAACAATGGAGAGTTGCTTGCTCACTTTTATTTGAGCTAATTATTGCTTTGGAATAGTCAAAAACACTTTATGAAAGCTGTAATTCATGATCAAAGTGCTCATAGGCCGATAATAGAAATAGGCTGAAAAAGGGTATAGTTCCCCTATCTGCCCAACATATTGATTTCACAAAAAGCATTACAATGAGAAGCCCTTTGTTCTTATAGTAGTGCATCGAGTTCATTGAGAGTGGATTTGGCGAACGCTTACGCCGATATTATGTTAGCACAAAGTATTAGCACACAGAAGATGCCATAATGAACTGCAGTTTTTATTCAAGGAAGCATCATATTGAAATGAAGCAGCAGAGTTGAGTCAAATAGACACGCAATGTGATAAAAAATTTGTTTAAAAATAAGCCTGTTGCAAATTTGTAGTTGGCAGTTTTTTTTCAGAAATATTATTATATTTGAAAATGATATTGTCAACATAACTCTAATGATTTTCGTTACTTCATTTTTTCACAAATCAGTGAATATCGAGTCCCTTTGCCAACATACCTTTAAATAAGGTATTGAAGCCATATGTCACTTTTTATGTACAACGGTAAAAAACACGATTAAAATCCATTTCTGATATTTTTTTTTTAATTTTAATGTAAAAAAATAAATTGACAAGTCAATTTTTTTTCGATGGATCAACTATGGTCCCCTTGCAACGAGCTGTCATGTCAAGAAGGGCCGCGAAGTTAATTTTTCAAAATTCATTTAAAAATCTATTTCAAATCCTTCGCAGTCGTACAACGGGTCATTGTACTCAGAAAAATAAGCTTTATCGTTGTGAACAATAATATAACAAATTTAAACTTCATTTTAGGACTCAAATTGGGATGCAATACCCTTTCCTAAATCAAATTCCGCCATTCTTTAAAGGATTTCACAGTCGTTGAAATGCGACACTCTGAAACGTATTTTGATTGTCACCTGTTTGCAGGTCTTTTGCATATTCTACCGGTTACGTTGTGGCCAGGAATAATGGTGTGGCAAATGATGCCTGAGATTTGGATATGTATGCAATGCATGCATGGCTTCGGCCCCTTCCAGGTGGTGGTGGTCCACATGCCGGCAAAGAACACGTGGTGTGTGGAAGGGTCAAAGAGCACACGCTTTAAAGTGTTTTGGATCTCGACGTATACGTTCTCGTACACCACACAGACAACCCACCAAACGGGAAGAAGGAATGGTTCTGTAAGCAACAAGATGATGGTTGCAATTATCTATACACGACGTGTAGGACATCTCTTCCACCTCTGCCCACTTTGAATGTTTGTTTGTGAAGTGCAGTTCATGACGACGTCGGATGCTGTACGTGTGCGGTGGCACATCTTCCTTATCCTTTCCCCTTTGCATATCCTCAACAGCACGACGCGACAATATCAATATGTGAAAATGGCTCAGCCTTGCAATCAATACGTTAAATTATATCTTGTTTTAAAATTGTCAATTTCCTTAAAGTTGTTATATTCTAAAAGTTAAGCCCTGGCAAAATATTGTCCTTGTCCTTTGCAATTGCCAAAGCCTTGTATTACTTTAGTTGTTGAAATTTTCCCGGCACATTTTACACTTCTTCACGTCATCACATACACAAGGGTCATCCAGCATCCAGTTCATTTGTCATCCCACAGGGTGGTGGTGTTTGATAAATATACTCACTCACAGCACAGATCGCAGCGTTTGTGTATGGTTTCACAGCTTTGCTTTTTTTATTGTATTTTTGCATTCAATTTCAACCACCAACTTTTGTGGCGCGCAAAAGGGTGGGACACGATAGTGACACTTTTTTCTCTCTGCCCTTTCTCACTTGTTATTGTAACACATTTGCCAGGCTGCTGTACTTGTGCTAGTGCTTTTTTTATTCTTTTCGAGTGAATTCACACAAAACTGCCCTGCAGTGACACAAAGAGAGAGAGAAGGATTTTGAAATCTATCACGCGGCTACACATCAAACTGATGTTGAGTCCTTTAGCATGGACGGAATTGTGGTATATGGGGAAGCTCCCATTCCACCTCTTTTTAAGGGCATCCACTCTTAGCAAATCAAATAGACAGAACGGTGTCAAGACCAGCAAATTACTTTGATCAGCCGAAATTTTTGAAATTGTTAAATTTAATTTATGATGTAAATAGTGAGGATATTCAGTTTCACGATTCGTTTTTGACAAAGAACTTTGTCCTAAGGGCTCTATTCTGGTGAGGTGTCAATCCAGAAAAACGAAAAATGTCGCGCGTTACGAAAATGTTGCATGCTTGGTACTGGGGAAGGGGTCCGCAACGCAACAAGGCACTGTTGCGTGGAATTTTCCACACAGTTGCAACAAGAAGCGAATTATGAGGTTTGGGATAACCGGCACAAAGAGGCGGAGCATCCGTCACCATTTTGAGCCAATATAAACCCCGCTCGATCAGCCCAGGGAAATCATTCTATCGCTGAACGCCGAGGAGTGAATAACAACCTGGACCTGGAAGCAGATGGCCTGGAGGCCCAGAAGCAGTTGGCCGAAAAGCAGCTGGCCTGGAGCAAGGAGCAGCCCAAGCGGAGGCAGGCCAGCAGTAATATTCTGGCCACAAGACCCGGAGTGGCCAGAACCCTCTGGGATGTTCCGATGGAAGGCCATACGAGACTGGACAATATGGGTATCAAACTTCTTGGATTTTGATACTGGTGATGAAAATGGCCATTATGACAGTATTGGCCAAAACCTGGAGTGGCCGGTGCCCTCAGGGAGGTTCTCCCGGGAGGACATTTACCGAACCATGCGATTTTGGGCAAAATGGGTATCAAACTTCTTGGTTTTTAGTACTGATAATTAAAATGGCCATTTTGACAGTATTGGCCACAACCTGGAGTGGCCGGTGCCCTCAGGGAGGTTCTCCCGGGAGGACATTTACCGAACCATATGATTTTGAGCAATTGTTCAAGGCTCAACTGCGATCGTTGACGATGACGATGGAATGAAAATCGTTGGCAAAAATGCTGCCTTCACGACTCCACGGCAAAACAAAACAGCCAATTAGAGAGCGGAAAGATTTTTTGCGTGGGTCAAAGCACGCGTTTGCTTGTTCAAGGCTAACTGCGATCGTTTGACGTTTGACACTTGCAAGCGAAAATTGTTAATATTCGTAATTTTTTTTTTAAATGAAAATTTTGGGGGAAGTATTAAAATTAAATTAAACGCCAAGCGTCAAAAGCTTTAAAAATGCACCAAAAGCAGTGCATGAATCATTTGAAACAATAACTCTTTCGTGAATTTTTCGTTGGCGCTGAAAAGCGCCATTTTGTTAAATTGCAGCAGAAGTTGATTCTTGTGGCCATCTCCCCTCGAGCGTCCATCCAAGTAGGCCTTGCTTTCTCCGTCGACGTCGTTTTGGCAGCAATTTCACGCACACGCTGGCGTGTTTCTTCTTCTCGGAGCTTGCTCTTGATTTCCTCCAGTCGTTGTTTTTTTTCCGCTGCTGCTGCTGCTGCTACGATGTTGTCGGTTCGAACGATGACGATGGAATGAAAATCGTTGGCTAAAATGCTGCCTTCACGACTCCACGGCAAAACAAAACAGGCAATCAGAGAGCGGAAAGATTTTTTGCGTGGGTCAAAGCACGCGCTTGCTTGTTCAAGGCCAACTGCGATCGTTTGACGTTTGACACTTGCAAGCGAAAATTGTGAATATTCGTTAATTTTTGTTTTAGATGAAAATTTTGGGGGAAGTATTAAAATTAAATTAAACGCCAAGCGTCAAAAGCTTTAAAAATGCACCAAAAGCAGTGCATGAATCATTTGAAACAATAACTCTTTCGTGAATTTTTCGTTGGCGCTGAAAAGCGCCATTTTGTTAAATTGCAGCAGAATTTAATTAGAAAGAATTTGGCCATCTCCTCGAGCGTCCATCCAAGTAGGCCTTGCTTTACTCCGTCGACGTCGTTTTGGCAGCAATTTCACGCACACGATGGCGTGTTTCTTCTTCTCGGAGCTTGCTCTTGATTTCCTCCAGTCGTTGTTTTTTTTCCGCTGCTGCTGCTGCTGCTGCTGCTGCTACGATGTTGTCGGTTCGAACGATGACGATGGAATGAAAATCGTTGGCAAAAATGCTGCCTTCACGACTCCACGGCAAAACAAAACAGCCAATCAGAGAGCGGAAAGATTTTTTGCGTGGGTCAAAGCACGCGCTTGCTTGTTCAAGGCCAACTGCGATCGTTTGACGTTTGACACTTGCAAGCGAAAATTGTTAATATTCGTATTTTTTTTTTTTAATGAAAATTTTGGGCAAGTAATTAAATTAAATTAAACGCCAAGCGTCAAAAGCTTTAAAAATGCACCAAAAGCAGTGCATGAATCATTTGAAACAATAACTCTTTCGTGAATTTTTCGTTGGCGCTGGAAAGCGCCATTTTGTTGAATTGCAGCAGAAGTTGATTCTTGTGGCCATCTCCTCGAGCGTCCATCCAAGTAGGCCTTGCTTTTTTCCGTCGACGTCGTTTTGGCAGCAATTTCACGCACACGCTGGCGTGTTTCTTCTTCTCGAAGCTTGCTCTTGATTTCCTCCAGTCGTTGTTTTTTTTCCACTGCTGCTGCTGCTGCTGCTACTGCTACGATGTTGTCGGTTCGAACGATGACGATGGAATGAAAATCGTTGGCAAAAATGCTGCCTTTACGACTTCCCATCCCCACCAGTGCATCAAAAAGCGAATGACGTAGGAATGGGATAACCGGCGCAAAGGGCCGGGACATCCGTCTCCATTCTAAGCCAATCCAGGTTTTTAAGCGAAGATGGCGTTCTAATGGTGAACGTTCGATATGTCAAAATCACGCAGTGGAACCAATATTCCGAAAAAAGTGTGCCATGGTATGACAGCCACATTTGTTTTCTAATGTTGGTGCTACTGCGCGATTTTGACATTCCGGATGTTCACCATTCGAACGCCATCTTCGCTTAAAAACCTGGATATAACCCCGCTCCGTCAACCCTGGGAAATCATTCTATCGTTGGACGCCGAGGAGTAAACAACAACCTGGACCTGGAAGCAGATGGCCTGGAGGCCCAGAAGCAGTTGGCCGAAAAGCAGCTGGCCCGGAGCTAGGAGCAGACCAAGCGGAGGTAGGCCAGCCAGAATAATTGAGAGCCACCGGAATATTCTGGCCACAAGATCCGGAGTGGCCAGATCCCTCAGGGGTGTTCCGATGGAAGGCCATACGATACTGGACAACATGGGTATCAAACTTCTTGGATTTTGATACTGGTGAAGAAAATGGCCATTTTGACAGTATTGGCTACAACCTGGAGTGGCCGGTGTCCTCAGGGAGGTTCTCCCGGGAGGACATTTACCGAACCATACGATTTTGGGCAATATTGGTATCAAATTTCATGGTTTTTGATATTGGTAATGAAAATGGCAATTTAGAAAAAGGTGGCCAAAAGCTGCAGTGGCCGGTGCCCTTAAGGAAAGTTTTCCCGGGAAGACATCTATTGAACCAACGAGTTTTGGCAATATGGGTATCTCAACTCATGGTTTACAATACTGGCCATTTCGAAAAAGGTGGCAACAATCTGGGGAGGCCGCTACCTCACGATTGTTCCGATTGGGGGACAAACATCGAAATAAAGAGATATCATGGTTTTTTATACGGAGCTTAAAGAGAAATTGAGCGAAAATATAAATCCAATAATGTATTGATTTTATCTGACGCATAATTCAACAAAATGGCTTAATTTTAAAAGCTTTTCTGCTAAGTTCTTTGTCATACTGGTCATGTGTAATATAACCACCTGCACCTTTTTTTTATTGATTCTATCTCAGTTAACGGGATAGGTACATTTAAGTAAATCTAAAAAAGTGAAGCTTTGATTTGGGCAATAGAGTCTAACAAAAATGACTTTATGGAGGGCATTCAGGGGCTTGTTCCGGACACCTTGAACTTGATTGGTCGTAATTGCGTGTGAGTTTTAGATGAAATTCAACCCGAAAAAAAATGTTTTTTCAAACCGTCAACGTTTGAGGCACTTTGGCCACTAATGCGTTTTTTTAAGTTTTGGCAAATTTTGGGCAAGTTTTGGTATGAATAACAATGAAGTTATGAGACTCCTGGAGCTCGGCTTCAAACTTGGTATTGTTTTGAAAAATTGGCTGACTCCGACTCTGTCAAAACACTCCCATACAAAGTTTCTGAAAATGAGCCGATCACCGCCAACTCTGACTCCGGCCTCGCAGAATTTGCTGACTCCAACTTCATAAAGTCTTCATAAAGTAGATGAGAGTTGGGAGACTTGAAACCCTTTTTAGTATCACGCATACTGCACATGTTCGCATAAATGTCCCATATGCAAAAACAACAAGCTCAGATAAACGCATTTCAAGCAAAACATTGTAATAGGGCCGAAGCCGAAGTGTAAACAAAGAGTCTATCCTGCTCGTCCCTAATGTAAACATCAACTGACGTGAGCAAGATAGACTCTTTGTTTACACTTCGGCTTCGGCCCTATTACAATGTTTTGCGTGATTTGAAGTTTGTCCCACATATACTGCCCCTGATCGCATAAATGTCCCATATGCATTTTCATCGATTTCGAGTTATTGATGCAGTTTGGTTCAAAATTGTGTGTTCTTTCAAAAAAGCCTATAACATCTAGTACTTTGTACTAGAAATCAGGAGGAAATCCGGCTTTTTCGTGAAAACTTAACACGTAGCCTTATGTATGGGACAAACTACAAACGCGTTTTTCTCAGCTTGCTGTTTTTGCATATGGGACATTTATGCGAACATGGGCAGTATACGGGTGTTAAGTTTTCGCGAATAAATTGGATTTTCCTCTGATTCCTAGAACAAAGTACTGGATATTCTGAAAGAAGCACACGATTTTGAACCAAACTGCTGACTGCTAACTCAAAAGCGATGAAAATGCATATGAGACATTTATGCAATCAGGGGCAGTAATAGCTCTCTAAATTTATTACAAAACTTTCAACATTTTGCATGAGTTACTTTCACGGCGTTTTTTCTAGAACAACCTTATCAGGAAAAAATAGTCATCGCTACTTTCAAATGTGTCTTATAGCAAATTTTCTCAGCTTTCCAATGCTTCTAAGAGCGAATTGTTTCATCGGGAAATTTCTGAGATATCTCTATTTTAAGTTTTTTGGTTTTAAATTCCTTTATTATTTATTAGAAACTTTATACTAACAATTCAGAAAACATATCAAATCTCGATTAAATTTTCAAAAGGCCCTATCTGCATAGGAAACCCATGAGGGATAGGTTGTTTTGAAAATTTAATCTAGAAATGATGTGTTTTATGTGTCATTTACTCATCAAGATGTTTGCACAGACAAAAAACAACTTTGTAGAAGGTTGCAAATCGCTAAAAAAAATTAAAATTATGTTTTGTCTAAGTTTTTGAATATATGGGATTTATTCAGAAACTAAAATCATAAAACAGTGTAAAAATATATTTTTTACAAGAATTATTTGATAAATACATATTTTTTGTGTACAAATATCACGTGTCTACTCTGATTTAGCTTGTTCAACCGAAACATTGGAAGGTTTGTGATTGTTAATGGTATTATTGAATTTCAATGAATAAATTTTATATTTTCTTGAGCAAACATTAATCAGCAACATAAATACAAATATGATTAGAAATGTACTTCATATTACTGTAGCAAGCTTCAAAAGTCATATTTTCATGAGTATAAAGTAAAGATAAAATTTTATAAAATGTTTTCTGTTGAAAATGCACTTAAAAGTAGCAATAAAACTCAAGTCTTCCAATTCAGAATGCTGAAAACATCGTCACAAACATTTTTTTGGTTTGAACAAAAATTAAATAATATTTAAACAAAAAAAATCAAACAGAAACTTTCTTTCCAAACTATTTGAACAAAAATCAAGAAATATATATATTTTTTTAAGATGATATTGAAGATGAGAGTCTTATAAACTTTTAAAATAATGCTAATTCCTTGATCGTTTCATACAAAAAAAAACTAAAACAATCATTTCATACTAATGAAAAGTATTTCTCCTAAAGCTAGCAACAGTAATTTGCAGTTTAATTTCGAGTATTAAACATGTTTTGTATTAGATTAAGGAAATATGATATCTATTCATAAAAATCTAGTAATACCCTATCAATCTCAAATCTGTAGAAATTTCGGTTGTATCAGCTAATTCCAAGCTGAATCAGAGCAGACCGGTGTTATTTGTACACAACAATTATGTAATAATCTATTTGTTCTTGTAAAAATGGTTTTATGATTTTAATATTTGAATAAATCCCACATATTAAAAAAAACGGTTAAAACTTCATTTTCAAAATGTTTAGCGGTTTGCAACCTTCTACAAAGTTGTTTCTTGCCTTATTTTGCACATTTTGATGAGTAAAAGACACATGAAACCAACATGACACACATCATTTGACAAGTTTCCTGGACTGTTATTTAAAAGTTTTCAACAAATGATTAAGGATTTTAAAAGAAAAAACTTAAAATAGAGATATCTCAGAAATTTCCCGATGAAACATTTCGCTCTTAGAAGCATTGGAAAGCTGAGAAAATTTCCTATAAGACACTTTTGAAAGTAGTTGTCCAGAAAACACGCCGTGTCTTTGTTATGCTGCTATAGATTTGTGAATTAAATAGTTCTTGAAATGATTCCAAATGTTTCGAAATCGCTCTTAAAATTAATCGAACGAAATCCAAACCTTACCTCAAAATCCATTGATGCTGTCAAACAACCTAAGATAATCAAAATAAAAGCTAATATGTTTTGTTCAAATAACATTTAAAAAATCATTCAAACTGCAACATTAATGAAATCCATTAACAAAAAACTAAACCTATCAATAAAAATTAAGTCTGGTTTGATTGACTGTACAAATGCGGAAAACGGAATCGATGTAACACCTTATAAAATGTAACCCTCTTAAATCTTGCGGTTTCGTCAACGGATCCACAGGAGTGTATCGTTCTTTTTGCGACAAAACTCCGCCTTCCGGGTCTCCTAAGTGTAAAGGTATGGCACGGGGAGAGGGCATCGAATACCTATATTTACACATAGATTTTATTTGCGTCCTCTTCGGGATTCGAACCGGCGACCTCTGGATTGTGAGTCCAGTGCGCGGTCCGATTGATCCACACAGGCAGACTGTACAAATGCATGACTCTCTAAAGAAGGTTTCAACAATTGAACGTTGAAATAGAAGGAAGTTCAATTTAATATTAAATGCGTAAGGGTTTGGAGATGATAAATTAAAAAGTATATATATCATCCATGAAAAAATATATTTAAAAAAAAAAACAAACAAAAATAGCTCTTAGGTGTTATCAGAGCACTTTTAACAGTTTATTCTCTTAGATCCTTTTACCTAGTAACAGTAGGTAATTTTTTAAACAGTACTGGGGTAGACCACACTAAGTTCCACACACATGTTCCTGTCCATAGTTTTTGAAACAAAAATTTCAATACAGTTTAAAAAAAATTACGTTAAAAATTCTTAGCTTGAATTCCGGAATGACTTTGATAGTCATAAATTTTTATGTCAAAACTTTATTTTTACGTCAAATGTACCATCACTATGGTTGTATCGAAGTAGCCATGCGCGAGATCGGACGTGAAATTTGTTCAGTGCCGAAAATTTGACGTTTTTCTTCGGTTTAGAGTTATTTTTCATTGGCAAATTCCAAGAAAGTTTCTGATGTTTTTTTCATGGATTTGTTTTGTGCTGTAAGTGGACCTACATGGTGAAGACAAAAGTGAAGCTCTGCGTGATTTTTTTTGGTGTGGCGTAACGGAAAGGATTTCCGTTTAGTTCCAGCCGTTCCGGCAAGGCCAGAAGTCGTCACAACCCGTGGATGCCTGGATTCGATGGTGTTCTAGTGATCTACGATGCAGCATCTCTAGTGGAGCAATAGCATCATATTCGATGTATATTCGGTTTGTCGAATGCTTTGCAGACCCTTGGTGAGATCTTTCCATACGTTTTTTTTTGCTAGATAATTCATATTATATTCTATTTATCACGCCTACACTGAGGAAAAAGAATGTAAGATTTTCATAAGTCTACATCTTATGTGCTGCCTGATTTGAGTATCCACTAGCCTCTCGCGATTTTCATAGACAATCTTATGACCGTCACGATACATTCATATGGTTATAACTAAACTTTACTTATGCATTTGGTCCACTGTTGATCGACTATGGACTTCATAAGAAATTCTTATGGAATTCATCTGTAATTTTTAATGGTTTTCGCTCAAGATGATAGTGTGAAATTTTTTGACATTTCAAGATGGCGAAAGGACGGATCGAGCAGACAATTTTGAACGCTCGCGACTCCAAATCGCCCGTAATTAGTTCCGGTAACTTCTTTACAAAGCTGCCGCCGCCGCTATGAGCTTCTGATCGAACAAATAAATTTTCGTGTTTAACGCGACCTCCAAGACTCAGGTAAGTTCTATGGCGGGTGTTTCGTGGGTTTTGGTTCGAAGTTGAATATTTTGTTTAGGTATTTTTAGGCAACATCAACGGCCGTTGGTTCCGCCGGCGGCCCCTCCTCAGCATCCTCCAAAAAGATCCGGAGAATAACATCGGTGAGGACAGTTCCGGCTGGTCCAATGTTTTAGTTTGATTGACGCGGTCATGACAAAGGTGTATTACAATACGACGAACCCGAACCAGCTGGTCGGGACGAAGCTGCCCAGCATCAAGAACGTACCGCTATTGGCCTTCGGATCGATAGGACTCACGAACCTGGCGCACCTAACCCTGCTGGCGAGCACCCTTGGCCAGCACAAGCGACCGATATATGCGATCAAGTGGAACAAACGGACAACTACGCGGGTGTGGACAAACGACCATCATCTGAAACACGTCCACCGGCCAATGCACGCAGATGTTTATCTTCCACTCGGTGAACCAGTCGTTTGCAGCACGGATCGAACCAAATTCAACCTCCGGTCCATCCATTCGGTTGGAAGATACGGATAAAACATCTCCTCGAAGCAAAAAGGGAAATGAAGTTTTGGTAATATTACGATAATTTAAAAAAATATATTCGTTTACAATTTAAATTAATTTTTGTTTTTATTCAAATGAAAATAAGAAAAAATGGGTATAAAAAACAATGTTTGTTAATATGATCTCCATAAGCATTGCCATATATTCTGTACATAATTCCATCTATGAATGTCATAAGATAACTCAATGGAAATCTTAATTGACGGCTTTGTCAAATTTCCCCTCCCAGCCAAAAGAAAATCTTATGACATCCGAATAAAATCCTGATGTCAAAAGGTCATAAGACGTTCTTATGGATTTTGCTAGTACTTTTTTCTGAGTGTAGAAATGAGCAGAAACTTGCAACAGAGCCCACAAAAGACCCGGGGGTCGTTAAAGTGGATTGCTTTGCTTTTTTTCTATTTATCAAATGAAATATCCTTCCTACCCCACCCCATCCTCCAAGTTCTTAATCCAAATTCCACCTCCCCTCCCCCCTCCTTCCTCTTCCCCCTCCTAAAATAATAATAATTACTTGCCAAACTTACACTT
Organism: Culex pipiens pallens; assembly: GCF_016801865.2. Taxonomy (NCBI): domain Eukaryota; kingdom Metazoa; phylum Arthropoda; class Insecta; order Diptera; family Culicidae; genus Culex; species Culex pipiens. Next base: position 60,087,129 of record NC_068937.1, on the reverse strand, counting down.
ACACACCCAACCACAACTCATTCGGAGCGTTTGGTACGGTATGTCCACGCATCCTTCCTCCCCTGTTGATTCTGTGAAATGTGATCCGTTCTCAGAATCTGTCTCTGCGGTTAATGCAACGCAGTAGGCCTGGCCGCTTTAGTTTTGCAATACATGTTCGGGTTACTCGGATGTAATGCAATCATTAATATTGACAAGAAAGGACTTGGGGCGTAATCTAACCAAAAGTTCTTCCAGGATGCTTTCTTCGGACTGGCTGCGCTTGTGTTCGATTAGATTAGATTAGAAATGTACCATCACTATGGTTGCTGATATTGTTTCTAAGAAAAAAAAAAAAACAATGTTTATATTTAGTTAACTTAGTGTATAAGCTTTTTAAATAAATTAAAAAAATTAGATAAAATTGTCAAAAAACAGAATTTTGCCTTAAATTCGTATAAACTAGTTTTGTTCATAAAATTAACGATTTCTATTGCATTATTAACTGAATTCGAAGGATGAATCAAAAGTTTTCACATTTTATATAAAATTTGTTCTACTGAAAATGCCTTTAAATTTTGAATTTTTTAATTATGTCCAAAAAATACATTATATTTATTATTTGCAAACTTATTTTACGTTCTCTTTGTGGAAAATTGTCCGAAGATAGAAATATGCTGAAAAAGGGTATAGTTCCACTACAATCAATCGATTTGGCGCAGCTCACAATCGATACAAATACTAATCATAAACATTTGACGAAGTTTTTCGGCCTATGCTCCAAGAAAAAAATCCTTTTGATAGCTTACAGCTCTGTCTCCGAATCTCAGTTCAAGTCGCTACAGAGTGAAGAAGAAAGAATGTCCAATTTTACGGCAAATGAAAAATAACTCCGGCTGGGATTGCCAAAAGTAAGCTGGGTTCTGCCGGTGGGTGTGTGGAATGTGAATACACAAGACTTTACGCAGGATTTCAATCACATTTCCAACTCAATGTGCATTTCGGTTACGATAAAAATAGGGTTAGTGTCATGGGAGGACATTTTTTTGCAAGGGCATTTTAACAGTTCGTAAATTGAGGTGACAACTCTATTAACAGAAAAAAAACGGATTCACCTCTCGATGCAAGTGTCCGAGATGTTGGTAATGTGGGTTTTCATTTATGACCGAGCATAAATTCACCTAATTATACTCGATTTTTTATGTTCCATCATCCAGCGTTCAAGCGCAGCACGTAGGGTAACAGAACCATTTTTGCCATTGAACCTTCTTGGGTCCAGCAATTTATTATCATGACAAAACATTGGATGCCAAAATTCGGGCCAATTACCCTACACATAATAGAGTGATAGGTGCTCTTTGCTTGCACACCGCAAACATTGTCTTCGATTAAGTGGACTGCATTCAACGACGGGCCCAGCCTGGATGATCATCATCATCATGCATATTTGCAATATAACCTTCCCCCGTGGTGACAGTGATTGAGAGAGAGGGAGATGGCTCCTCATTGGGACCGATAGTTTCATAGGTGGAGGGTAAATTAGTGTGGTTTTGAATAATTAGCCATTGATAAACAGTGCTTAAGCGATGACTAGCATTAGCTGAGTTTAGCTGAGATTAGAGAGTAATCTTGTGGGATAGTCCAACACTTGGAATTTGATTTTAGAAAATTTTATTTTGTTTGGCTGGTGTTTTCGTGTTATAGCAGAAATATCAAAAGAAGTCATCCAGTTTCTAAAAATTGACCATAACTGGAAAAGTGGCTTTCCTAATATATAGCCACTGAGGTTTTCGTCATCCCGATTTCATTCAACTATCATGTTTCGGAGGGTAGGAACATGGCGTTACATGCTGCTGCCATCTGGAATTTTTCTAGCAGAAAAGGATAATGGGAGCGTTCTTTTATTACGTAACGCAAAGAAATGAATTTTGGACCCCCTCCCCCCTCGTAAAAAAATTTCCATACAAATGAAAAAAAAATCATGTTTTTACTTTTCAACTTAATTTGGGCTTTTAGAAAAAAAAAGGCTAGTAACAAAGTATACCATTATTGTTTCAGTTGAAGTAGAAAATACAAAATTTATTCGACAAAATCTTGAGTTTTTTTTAAAAGGTCCTATGAACTATTGTCTTTCATATGTTTATAGGACCTATTCAAAAAAAACTCTAGAAATGTTTTCTTATTTTTCGGAAAATTACTCAAATGATAATTTTAGATTTCAACGCTTTTTTCCTTAAGTTTTTTTTTACGATGAAAGTTTCATCCAAATCGGAAGAGAACAAACTGAGCAAATTTAAAAAAAAAACTGTTATCGCTTCTCAGCCTAAAGGCTAAGATCAAAGTGTAGTATCTGTTCTTATGAGCTTATCATCTGATAGCTCTCCCATATGGAGACAACAAATAATAAATTAAATGAAATGAAAAAAAACTGCATCTTTACTGTTAGCTAGAGAACCTGAGAAATTACATGGCACTCAAACAAATATCACTCAAAATGTCGTCCTGTCTCTGTCCCGCTTATTTGATTTTAATCCCACAGTAATTTGGAACCCTGCGTTGAACTTGAAGTTCTGTACGACCGGGGTTCCAAATGAATTTAGTCTTAAAGGGAGGGACTCAATTTTGACAAGTAATTTAAGCCGATCGCTGAGTGATGTCAATTCTCTTTAAAGTTGGTCTCTGCAAACCGCCCCACTTGATAAAAGAAATATTAGTTTAAAAAATTCATCTCTTAAGGGTCAATTTAAAAAAAAAAATCTCATGTGATTAAAATTATAGGGTAAAACTTAAAGCTTAGGTGCATAAATAAACAATTAAAAAATGCAACTATCCAAGTTTTGAAAAAACACAGATGAGCAGTTCTCTAGGATTTCGGTCATTCGATTTTTTTTGTATTTTTTAATCCGACTGAAACTTTTTTGGTGCCTTCGATATGCCCAAAGAAGCCATTTTGCATCATTAGTTTGTCCATACAAAAATGATGTAAGAAAATTCAAAAATCTGTATCTTTTGAAGGATTTTTTTGATCGATTTGGTGTCTTCGGCAAAGTTGTAGGTATGGATACGGACTACACTGGAAAAAATCATACACGGTAAAAAAAATTTGGTGATTTTTTTATTTAACTTTTTATCACTAAAACTTGATTTGCAAAAAAACACTATTTTTATTTTTTTTTATTTTTTGATATGTTTTAGAGGACATTAAATGCCAATTTTTCAGAAATTTCCAGGTTTTGCAAAAAATCATTGACCGAGTTATGAATTTTTTAATCAATACTGATTTTTTCATAAAATCGAAATTTTGGTCGCAAAAATTTTTTAACTTTATTTTTCGATGTAAAATTGAATTTGCAATCAAAAAGTACTTTAGTGAAATTTTGATAAAGTGCACCGTTTTCAAGTTATAGCCATGTTTATGTAACTTTTTTCAAAATAGTCGTAGTTTTTCATTTTTTTTAAAATTAGTGCAAATGTTTGCCCACTTATGAAAAAAATATTTTTGAAAAGCTGAGAAAATTCTCTATATTTTGCTTCTTCGGACTTTGTTGATACGACCTTTAGTTGCTGAGATATTGCATTGCAAAGGTTTAAAAACAGGAAAATTGATGTTTTCTAAGTCTCACCCAAACAGCCCAACATTTTTCAATGTCGATATCTCAGCAACTAATGGTCCGATTTTCAATATCAAATTATGAAACATTTGTGAAATATTCCGATCTTTTCGAAAACAATATTTTCAAAATTTTCAAATCAAGACTAACATTTCAAAAGGGCCAAACATTCAATAATGGCTATATCTTGAAAACGGTGCACTTTATCAAAATTTCACTAAAGTACTTTTTGTTTGCAAATTCAATTTTACATCAAAAAATAAAGTTGAAAAAATTTGTGCGACCAAAATTTCGATTTTTTAAAAAAATCAGTATTGATTAAAAAATTCATAACTCGGTCAATGATTTTTTGCACAACCTGAAAATTTCTGAAAAGTTGGCATTTTATGTCCTCTAAAACATATCAAAAAATAAAAAAAAATTAAAAATAGTGTTTTTTTGCAAATCAAGTTTTAGTGATAAAAAGTTAATTTAAAAAATCACAAAATTTCCATACCTACAACTTTGCCGAAGACACCAAATCGATCAAAAAATTCCTTCAAAAGATACAGATTTTTGAATTTTCATACATCATTTTTGTATGGACAGCTGCCAAATTTGTATGGAAAATTATATGGACAAACTAATGATGCAAAATGGCTTCTATGGGCATACCGAAGGCATCAAAAAAAGTTTCAGTCGGATTAAAAAATACAAAAATTAAAATTGAAGAAAAAAGACCGATTTCGTAGAGAATTGCTCAGATGTGACTGAGTTCACACTTCTAATGCTCTGCAGAATAGCTCAGTTCTTAATAAGGTTCTTCAAATCGACAAAAATATGACGTCAGCTCCCCAAACAAGATTTCTGGAGAAAAAACTTTATTTGACTATGACGTAGAGCACAAATTTTCACGGGGACCTCGGTCGAAAGCAACATTCACCCTGAGGCCATGTCGTATATCAATCAGGTGTATCCTTAAATTGCTTCGCCGGCTACCACAGCCAACGAGAGAGAGTGAGAGAGAAGGGGGGGTGAGCAAAATATATCATTATGTAATTTAAAAACATCCGTCCGTTTGTTGTGTACAGCGTGGCGTGTTGGTTTGGAAAACCGCGTGGTCTGGTCGGAAAATCTCCCGGGAAAAAGGTGATTCAAACTCGAGCCACCCCCAACAGAGTTTTTCGCGCGCTCCAAACCGCCGGGTGAGTCGTCTTCGCATCGCGGATAATAAATTGCGCCTAATTTAATCACGACCAGATACATATTTAAGTCGTGTACGTGGATATTCCTCATCTTAGGTGTGATTGATGTACTTCATCGCCCACCTCTCGCATGCCACAAACTGGATTTGGAGGTTTTCAACAAAATTCTGAATTATGTACACAGCAAAAAATCCGATGGTAAAATCGCATGCAAAAGCATGCACATCACCTTCGTCAAAATAAACACTTAATATTACACGCTGCATGTACAATTTTTGCAAACACAAAAAAAAAGTTGCAACCGACGGGATTCAAACCCAGCACCATCAGTGAGGACTGGCGCCTTAGCCCGCTCGGCCATCAGACCGATGTATAATGGAGAGGATAAACGTATATATGAGCTTGACATTTCGGTCAAGTAGGTTTCCCATACTGATGGGCTACATATTTCAGGGTGTAATATTACACAGAATTTCATAAAATAATGCAAAAAATATTTTACACCCAGGCATTTTACACGCAACTGGATTACTACTTTTTTAGCTGTGATGTGCCACGTCGTAATCCAATTAATGAATGATGTTTTATTTTTTTTTTTTGAATAAAAAGATGTCAGTGATAGTGCATGATATGCGTGCAACAGATTCGTGCCGAAGGATAATGAGCTATAATCAAACGAACCAAAATTAGAGCAACTATCGCTGCCGGGTGCCGTCGCACTATCGTATTTTGATCCAACAATTGTTTGTGTTACTGCACACTGTTTTCTTACACTTTGCTGTAACAAAAAGCAGTTATTTGCAATGCCTGATTATGAATTTGACAAGCTCATTATGGGTGTTACCTTGAAAACACTATCACTGATCATAATTGTAATTGGGTGGTGAAAACGATGGTTTAAATCTCATGGCACACCATATTTGGGACAAGTGAGCTGCCGCTTGAAACAAGTCCGTCCCATATGCGATTTCTACAATTTTGAGTTGATGATGCAGTCATGTTAACTATCAGAAAAAAATAAATAAAAAAAGTACTTTATTCCAGAAAATTGTAGCAGATCTAACTTTTTCGTAAAATCCCAACATGTAGCCTTATGGGCGGGACAAATTTGTCTTGTTTTTTTATCGGCTTGCTTTTTTTACATATGGGTCGGGCTAGCTTCAAGCGGCAGTGGAATGCTGCTGTGAAAAGAAAGAAAAATAAAATACAAATCATTTTTGTTTTTGGCCAAAACTGGAATTTAACTAAATGTGATGTCATTTAAACTCCAACGCACTTTGGTAAATTGGGTAGAAGAGTTGTATTTTTATTGTGTTTGTTAATCGAGTACTTTTTTTTGCTAACTTATGCTTAACATAAACCTAAAATCACTTGAAAGATTAGATCATTATCAAACATTGCTTAAATTTTCAGCCTGCGGGTTTGTGCGTTTTCAGAGATATGCCATTTTGAACATATACGTTTTATCGAAATTTGCTGCAATCTACCGTCATGAGGGGTGACATTGGGTCATACAAAAATGCAGAAATTTGAAAGACTCAAACTCACCCCATAGACCCAGTGTCAACCCTAATGACGGTACATAGAGTAGAATGGGGCAAAAGTACGCACAGGTTTTCGATTTGCTCTAAGGTTAATTTTAAAATAATTTAAAAAAAATAAAGTTTGTGTAAGTAACGGACAAAAGTCAGTTTTTGGCCAATTTGATGTAGCACTTTGAAGTTTACAAAATAAGGTTTATAAATCATCAGGTTTGCTAAATCATTGAAACCCTTTATATCTTCTTCTTCTTATTTTTTACCATCTGTTTTCACAAAAAATAATTTGAGGGGCAAAGGTACGCACTAAAATGTATACACATTTTTGCACGAAAAAAAAATCCGGGTATCGATTCCTTTTGGGACCATCCATAAACCACGTGGACACTTTTTTGGGAATCTCAACCCCCCCCCCCCCCCCTTCGTGGACAATTCTCCATACAAAAAAAATCTTTTTTGTATGGAGCGTGGACAATCGCTTAGCCCCCCCCCCCCCTAAAGTGTCCACGTGGTTTATGGATGGTCCCTTTGTGGATTTATCAAAACCAGGAGCCGTTGCTGATTTGCTGCATGTCCGAGGAGAGGTCGCTTAGCTGAGTAAGAGCCCCAATCGCGCAGATGCCGACGAAATCTTGGCTGATTTAATGCGGCCGTTGAAAAGGATAAGGATTTAGAAGCTTGCGACTCTCCTGTTCCTCAATCCCAAATTGTCCAATTCCACTTCCACCCCTTAAAATATAATATTTGCCAAATTTACACTAACACATCACACCTAACTCCACGCATCCTTCCTCCCCTGTAGATTCTGTGAAATGTGATCCGTTCACAGAATCCTCTCTGCGGTAAACACAACGTAGTAGGGCTGGCCACTTTGATTTTTGTATTACATTTTCGCGTATTCTCGGATGTACTGCAATTATTGATATTGACAAGAAAAGTACTTGAGGCGTAATCTAATCACAAGACTTTCCAGCATACCTTCATCGGACTGGCTGCGTTTGTGTTAGATTAGATCAGATTAGACAAAGATACGCACCATGCGGGGCAAAGGAATTTTTCGCTTATTTTTGTGTAATGGTGAATTTTTCATCGAAAAACTCTTTACCTGTTTCCCGCTGATAAAGACAGCACTTATTTTTCACAAATTCATCGCCATCATATATTTGGTTTAATTTATAGCATAGTATCCAATGATACAGAGTCCAGCATTTAATCAGCTTAGGGAAAGAAAATAAGTTTTAATTCAGTGGGTAATCGCCAACAATATATCTGATAATTATGGTGAAAATGTTGATTTACACTTCTGTTTGATGGTATACATCCTTAAATTTGGTATATCTATCCTTAAATTTCTGGTGAATAAGCATTTCCTTTGATTATGACATTCCTTAAGATGCATAAACAAATCAATATATTTGCAAAACGAATTATTCTATCCATTTTTTTTTAATTTCAGACTTCGGCAATAATTTTAATAAGGCCACCTTCAATATTAAAAATTTTATTCAGTTTGATGTGATCCTTTTATGTAGGCATCTAAAAAAAAATCACAGTTTAATTCTATTATTTTTTCTCTGAATATACAAATGAGTAAATGTGTGTTTCCTAAACTTAAGGAATGTTTATCATATTGTGAATATTTAACTTTTAATAACAAGTTTCCAGTGTTTATTTTTGTTGCCATCCCTATTAGTTCCGCATTTTACATAAAAATAAATGGTTCGTGAACAAAAAAATATAACTTATAACGAAAGTATGCAATAAGTTGTATCATATGCAAAACGCAGAGTTTCGAGATCTTTTGGATCATTAAAAACTCTTTACCTTCTCTATGTGGTATCGATGTGTGTAAATAATTGTCCACATAATTTCCTTTAAGTTGTGCAAAACTTGAAATAACTGTTTTTCTTCGAAACTACAGAATTTGGAATATTTTAGTGTTCGACAAACTTGTTCCTTTCTGCAAATTGCGCAATTTTGTTGAACATTGCATAGCTTTAACAGTGTAAGGCTTCTTTAAAAAATCTCTGAAAATATTACATGATAAATCGACTGCAAGCTTTAAAATTTGAACATTTTTTTAAACAAAAAACAAAAAGATGGTCAGCAAAAAAAAATCTCAAATTCTCAATTTTTTCTCCACAGATCCGCGAACACTACATGAGGGTTCGAGTAAGATTTTAATATTTGATTTTTAAATAAAGCCGATGCTGATTTTTTTAAGTTTGCGTGAAAAAAACTTTTTGCGGTGTCTTGCAATAAAATTCATTAAAAAATCTAAATTAGTTTAAATTTTAACTGGTTATATGATACATAAAATAGCAAAGCAGGAAAATGCAATAGGTATAAATAGATTTCAGTGGATTGTAAATTCGAAGTTTGTGAAACAACTTTGCCCATTTATTTTCGAGGCAAAAAAAATTAGCCGAATTTTATGAATAATGGTAAAAATCAGAATAAAAATTGAAACTTATCTTTTTATTTCAAACCCAATCATTACACCACCCTTTCTTTTTCACGGTCTTTCAATCAAAAAAACCAAAGCAAATTATCGAAAGCATAACGAAGAAAATCCAGAGTCCACGATGAAAGAAAAGATAATCCTTATCACAAAACCCAATTTCACAAATCTGCACTGCAATCACTGAACAGAACAGACAATCAGTAACAACTATCAGAGGAATGTCGTTAAAAACAATTGAGGTCCAACTGGAAGCCTCATTAGGAGCAAATTTTCTTTTCTTCCAGTACAATAAGCTTGAACAATAACGTCTTTGCTGAGGGTTAAAACGTGTCAATTTGCTTGTTTTTTTAATATCCTCCCCCTAACACGAGGCATTCAGGTTCGTGTCCTGACGTTGGAGCCATGCAATCAAATCACGATACGCGTAAATACCGACAATTAGATACATCCGTCGTGCGTGATGAAATTCGAGTAGCTGGGGTAGGTTACAAATAAACGTTTGTGAGAAGCGGTCAGCAACAGGTCAAACATTTCCGGTAGAACCAAGAACTTGCTTTCTACATGTGGATATTGAATTATGAAGGCTTTATCGACGTTATTTCCGGTCTAGCCTTTGTAATCTAATAAATTGATAGTGCACATGTTGAACACATATAACACAACACTATTCAATCACTCACCGCAGATTGGTTTCGATAGTTTGGAGCGAGAAGTTGGAAGAATCACACACACAGACAAAAACACACAGGCTCGTGGGTTTTACTGGCCGATGGTCACTTGTCACTTGGTCTTGGCCTCACAACGAAAATCGACGCCGTTTGGCACTCTCTGTCTGTCTCCCTTCTAGTTCTTCGGGAGGGACAACTTCTTCTGCAACCGGAAACTTCACTACTGCTAGCCGGAGACACCGTTTTGACGACTTTATATAGAAAAGCAAAGCACCGACGATGGCTCGGCCAGGAAAACCGCGCAAGTCTGCCGGATGCTGGTGACAGTGGTGGGTGGTGGGAAATCATGGACAGGGCGAAAAATGCGAGCAGCGCCGAAACTCCAACGACGACGACGAACACTTTCAGTTGATGACGCGAATGATGGTTGGATCAGTTCCATTCAAAAAAATAAATGTTGATGGTATCGATATCGACAAACAGGTAACAGCTAATTTCACACGTCTGCGATGCAACAATTTTTCACTGTTGCTTTTGTATTCCGTGTTTTATTAATTGTGAGCGATATTTAAAAGACGCCTCATCCATTTTTACGAACAGCCGCCGTGGTCCACAATGTTTTTTAATGTATTGCAACATTATTCACACTTATCACGGTTTTAAGGAAATTTTTTTTTTGGAAAAGTTGGTCGTTGATCATGGTAGTTCAAGGCCACCAGCCACAAACGCGAACCACAAAATAGAGAGAAACAACAAAAAGTAACTTTTTCAAAACCATTTTTTTTTAAATCGCGATAACTCGTGATGGTTACAAACAAATCTATTGTGTATTTGTATCAATTTTTTAGTGATTGTTTGCTCTAAAACTTTGTAAAACATTGTTACACTCTGAAAAATTAATCTGCAAAGTAGAAAAATCACGAAATTTTAAAATAAAAAATTATGTTCTACATTGAAAAAATGAGCCTTCTGGGTTATTGCTGATTCAAAAAGCACATCAAGAGCGAGTCCACGAGCAAAGCATACCCATATCGCATCGACCTCACCAATCTGCCTGAAATTTTCAGGGGTTATTTATACATGTAAAACTAGCATCTGGCCAAAATATGAGCACTCTAAGTCAACGGTAAATGGGGTCAATCGAGACACAAAGTTTTATGGTTCAAAAACAGGGCCGTAGCCAGGATTTTTGTTGGGGGGGGGGGGGGGGGGGGGGCTTGGGTGCAAAAATTCAAAGAGTATAGAAACCAGCAAATTATGTTTACCATCACTTGGTTTATGGTATAATTATTAAGATGAATTGTAAAATTGTAAAATAATGTATGCAAAAATGTTTAAAAAGATTTTCTTCTTAACGGTGCACATCAACCAGAGCTTTTGCACCCAGATTTTTGTTACAGACATTTTAGTATCTTCAAAACTTCAGGTACTATCGAAATATTTTTTTATTCATCCCCTAAAGTACTGTCCACAAAGTAATTTACAACAAAGTTTGATTAATTTTACAATCCCGATATTGCAGGATTGGGTCCGTAAGTTTGACAATTTTGGAATAAGAAGACAACAACATCCTTCGTTGCTGTGCACCCTTAAGTTTTCAATGTCTTTATCGAAGAAACTCCTTCGTCAAAAGTTTCTCTTTATTCATACAGCTAGTTTGTATTAAAGGAGTAGAGAAGAAAGTGTTTTTTTTTTACATTTTCTTGAATTGTTTAATTGTAATTGAATTTCGTGATGAACTGTCGCTAAATTTAAAATATACATAACTTGAATAAAAATATTGAAACAAAAAAAATCCTGAAAAAATATCGATTTATCTAACCATAAGTATTATATTTTTGTACTTTATACTGCGAGAAAAACCCACGAACAAACTGGTAAATTTGAACTATCAAATTTCAAACCGTCTGGATTTACATTTTCAGCTGTGTGATCACTGTGATGGTTTATCTGACAAAGGAGAATGGGCAAATTTGTATGGGAGCTGGTCCAAGGATGTACACGAACGGGACCAACTTTTTTCGAAAGATCTCGCCGAGACATGAAAAAAGTCTTCTGGACCAACTCTCTAAACCCCGGGGTTCAAAAGTTACATGCTGTTGAAGTTTGAGCATTTTGGGTTAAAATGTACAAACAATCGTATTTTTGCTATTTCTAAAATCATTTATAAAATCTCTGTTTCATTATGGATTTCGATTTTCTTGACTTCATTCGACGCGTATCAGCAAAAACTATGAGTTCTGATATGTCTTAGCATGATTGAAACATGATTTCTCTTGTTTTTATCCGTTTGAACCGTTTGTGTAAGAGGCATCCCATAGAAACAAGTCGAAACTTCAAGGTTTTGAATCCGGATCCGACCCAGACTGCTTCAGTGAGTATGGAAGGCTTCAGTGCAATGTTGTAACAACTTATTGGGATGGTCTGAGTCATCCGAGAACTCCTTGGAGTTAAGACCGGTGAGTCTACCGCCGTAACAAGCAAGATGTCGGCGGTTTTCGACCACGGATCATACCCGCATGGCTTCAGTGAGTATGGTAGACTACTATGCTGATGTGTTGGAGTGTCCTGGGTTCTCCTAGGACTCCCTGGAGTTAAGATCTGTGGGTCTACTACCGTAACAATCCAAATGTCGACCGGTTTTGACAACGGAACATACCCGCATAGCTTCAGTGGGTGTGGTAGACTACTTTGCTAATGTGTTAGGATGTCTTGGGTCATCCAAGGACTCCCTGGAGTTATGATCTGTGGAGCTACAGCCGTAACAAGCAAGAGGTCGACGATTTTTGACCCCGGAACATACACGCATAGCTTCAGACAGTATGGTAAACTGCTTTGTGAATGTGTTGGGATGTCTTTGGTCATCCTAGGATTCCCTGGAGTTTAGATATTTGGGTCACTGTAACAAGAAAAAGGTCGATGATTTTTAACCGCGCATCATAACCGCAAAGATTCAGTGAGTATGGCAGACTGTATTGCTGTTATGTTGGGATGTTCTGGACCATTCTAGGGAGTCCTTGTAACAGCCGTAGACCTACAGATCATAACTCCAGGGAGTCCTTTGATGACCCAGGACATCCTAACACATTAGCAAAGTAGTCTACCACACCCACTGAAGCTATGCGGGTATGTTCCGTTGTCAAAACCGGTCGACATTTGGATTGTTACGGTAGTAGACCCACAGATCTTAACTCCAGGGAGTCCTAGGAGAACCCAGGACACTCCAACACATCAGCATAGTAGTCTACCATACTCACTGAAGCCATGCGGGTATGATCCGTGGTCGAAAACCGCCGACATCTTGCTTGTTACGGCGGTAGACTCACCGGTCTTAACTCCAAGGAGTTCTCGGATGTCTCAGACCATCCCAATAAGTTGTTACAACATTGCACTGAAGCCTTCCATACTCATTGAAGCAGTCTGGGTTGGACCCGGTTTCAAAACCTTGAAGTTTCGACTTGTTTCTATGGGATGCCTCTTGCACAAACGATTCAAACGGATAAAAACAAGAGAAATCATGTTTCAATCATGCTAAGACATATCAGAACTCATAGTTTTTGCTGATACGCGTCGAATGAAGTCAAGAAAATCGAAATCCATAATGAAACAGAGATTTTATAAATGATTTTAGAAATAGCAAAAATACGATTGTTTGTACATTTTAACCCAAAATGCTCAAACTTCAACAGCATGTAACTTTTGAACCCCGGGGTTTAGAGAGTTGGTCCAGAAGACTTTTTTTCATTTCTCGGCGAGATCTTTCGAAAAAAGTTGGTCTCGTTCGTGTACATCCTTGGACCAAATTTGCCCATTCTCCTTTGTTTCAGAATTTGAGGATTTAAAAAAATGACAAAAAAAATATATCAGATCTTAATTAAAGGTAATTTTTAAATAAAATTTCAATGTATCGTTTCAGTGTTGCTTATCTTTGAAATTAAAAAAAAAAATTAAAAATAAATTTTCCGATCGAATAAACGGTTAAATTTCAACCAACGAAGTTGACTTTATAGCTGTCGGCCACCATTGCTAGTACCAACCACTAGTGTCTTTCTTTTTATCTACAAGGACTTCGCCGCCCTGGGCTCCTAAGTGTATGAAAGTATGGCACGGAGCGACGGCGCCGAATACCCATATTTACACAAAGAATTTTAGAGCGCCCGCCGCGGGATTCGAACCAGCGACCTCTGGATTGTGAGTCCAGTGCGCGGTCCAATTGATCCACACGGGCGGGAATTTCAACCAACGAGTATCAAAAAATGCTTATTGACATTTGTATTCTTATCCAGTGATATCCAGAGTCAACATATTTTAAAGTCCATGAATTCATAGAAATAATTGATTTTTTTATCGGCAAAAAATTTAAATGCACAGTGCTTCGAAGTGCTTATTTCATTAAATCATTATTTCAACTTCAAGCAAAGTTTGTATTGTTCTTATCGTATAAGGACTAAGAACCATTGGAAATTGGTCCATTAGTTCCTGAGACACATCTTCTTTAAATAAAAAATAAACTTGTGCGATAAAAAATATAAATGCGAACACGATTAACAAATTAAAATCTTCAATTTACTTATTTTTTTATTTTGAAATGACTGTCAAAACTGAATTAATTTTTAAAATAAGTGTTGATATTAAAAGATAAAGGAGGAAAATAACGTAAAAGTGAATTGGTTGTGCTGGTTATAGAAAGCCTTTCTGTATCTTTCTAAACAAAAACACAAATGAATAATAATTGAATAATATAGAATTGTAACCATTTATTAGAATCGATGTTTATTCAAGAAATATCTTGACTCTGGGAACAAAATCCTGCACATTTTATGGTTTAGAAATTTTATATTTGAGAAACCTTGCTAAATTAAAAGTAAAGAAAACTTTATGTAAGAATTCATAAATCAATTAGATTTTTCCTGTAAATCTAATCTTAGTCTGCACTAGAATTCAAACATAAAAATATTTGAAGCATCAAAAAATTAAGATTAAAAAAACATAATTTATTGAAATGTTTGAATATTTTTTATTGAATATCTTTATTTTGAAATGATCAAAATTTATTTTTATTAAAATTCAGGATTTTTAGCATTAATTATTTTATTATTTTTAACGAAACGACGAAGTTGACTTTATAGCTGTCGGCCACCATTGCTAGTACCAACCACTAGTGTCTTCCTTTTAATCTACAAGGACTTCGCCGCCCTGGGCTCCTAAGTGTATGAAAGTATGGCACGGAGCGACGGCGCCGAATACCCATATTTACACAAAGAATTTTAGAGCGCCTGCCGCGGGATTCGAACCAGCAACCTCCGGATTGTGAGTCCAGTGCACGGTCCGATTGATCCACACGGGCGGGACATTTATTATTTTTAAAGTTTTTGTTATTTTGCAATTTCTGATTTTTTAAAATTATCATGTGTTTATTGTAATCTTAAATTTATGATGTTTTAAAAGTAAAGAAAACTTTATGTAAGAATTCCTCAACCAAGTAGATTATTCCTGTAAATCTAATCTTAGTATGAATTTTGCTACAAGAATCATATTTTACATTCAAATGAAAATTAAAAAAAATGTCCTGTATACGGAGACTCTTAAAACTCCATTCAAAAAATGCTCAAGAAACAGTCAAGAAAAGATTTACGGAAAGATTTTGCTTTAGCGGTACGCAGCTGAAAAGGAACAGAACAAAAACGGCTTTGGATATTTATTCGGGTGCAATATGTGTTGATGAGATTTTGATTTGTTTATTTGAATGCGACTGAGAATAACGTGTGAAAAAATGTATTCGCTAAAATAATATTGAAGAATTGCCACAAGAAGCCGGATGTCAAAATGCTGAATCTTAAAATGCCGAATATGTTAAGAATGGATTTTGTTTTTTGCTCAGAATTAAGTTTGAAATAAGAGAAAAGTCATTACAATAATCAATGGGAAAATAATGGTATTTTTAAAATTTTGATATTTTTTAATATTAATTATTTTATTTATGTTTTGGTTTTTTGTTCTATTGATTTTTTTAAAATTATTATGTTTAATTGTTATTATAAATTTTGTGATTTTTTTATTATTGTTATTTTTGATTTCTGGCTTTTCTTTGTCTTATACCAAAATATTTGAAATCTAAAATTTAGAAATTTAAAAGCAGTAAAATTTTTAAATTCTCAATTAGACCGTTGCAAATATTATTTATGTTACTAAACTCTGACCAAAGTCGACAGGGTAGAGCAAACAATGAAAAATATAAAAATTTAAATTACAAGCCATTGGTTTATCATTTTAAAAGTGTTTCAAAACCTCACTTTAAATCAGTACAGTTGTTTTGCATCATTAGTTTTCAAAATATCTAGTTACTGGCGAAAAGCTTTTTTCGTGAAAAAAAACTTGCCGCGGTTCAACGAAATGTTACAAAAATTTTAAATATTTTTAAACGAGCCGAAACATGTCGTACATGATTATCAACGCAGAAAAAAACAATTCAAATTTGTTGTCACTGCTCCTAAAAGGACTTAATCGAAATAAGTTATGAATACAGAAATAACTGTTTTCAGTTGATTAGACTTCCATTTCCATTGAAGCTGTGAAGCTATTAAAAAAAATATTGCATTTGCCCTCTGCCACTTTTGAAAGGGTGGCAACATAAACTTTGGAAAATATTTACAATGAAATACAATTTAAAAAAAATAATAAAGAAATTTTAAAATCTTCAAAATGGAAATTCTAATCCATAAAATCAAAAATTTGAAATGAAAAAGTTTAAAAATGAATTATTTATCAGAAATTTAACAATTTGAAAATGATGTTTAATTAATTTAATTGCAGAGTTTTTGAATCCAAGCTTTAATTTTCTTTTTTTTACACTTTGAATATTTTTATCATTTTATTTCTTGCTTCAAAAATCGCAAGCTCATGCACAAAGCGAAAATAAGTTGATAATAAGGATTCACTTAGTTGATCTTTCGATTTATGATATATTAAATAAAAATTGGAGAGTGGCCACGGTGGAAACAAATAAATGTGACCAAAAGTAAGCATTTTGGACGAGTGGTTTCGGGAAAAAGGATTACGAAAAAGTAATAAAAATTACACACAGATATTTCTTAAGCATTTTTCTTTAAGGTCTCAGATATGTAACTAACCATATTCTAAAACCCAAAAAGATAATATTAGAAGTGTATTTCTGATAATAGTCGAAATTAATTTTGAAAACAAAATCTGAATTTTGTAGAAATTATGGCATATTTTGAAAAATGTAGAAAAAATCATTTGTTAATAGTATGAAGGTCCTCAAAAAGATAAGGGGTTTTAATGCAAATAAAGAAGGGTTATTAATTTTGCAGTCCAAATTCGACAAACCGATTATCCAAAAGTTCGAAAGACTTCGGATAATCGAATCATGAACAAATTGAAATCGTTTTTTTATATGCTTGTTTTTAACATCAAATTCGGCATCTGCAACCACATTTGAGTTAGATTTGAACAATATTTCTTGGCCACCATTTTGGCCGCCACTTTGAATCTAAAAATTCTAAATTATTTTATGTTTCTTCAGGGGTCATACTTAAGTTCGAGCCTTCTATCGGATGGGGAAGTTAAACGTCGGTCCATTTGCGTAAAAGAGATTTTGGGTGGCTCACCACACATAACCTTCGGACGCCTAGAAATGAGCAGAAACTTGCAACAGAGACCACAAAAGACCCGGGGATCGTTAAAGTGGATTACTTTTTTTTTACTTATGTTCGACTACCATAATTAAGACAACGAAATTTAAGGATTTTTGCTAAAAAATTATTAGCTTCCGAAAATGGCCATTTTTGCGCAACATAACAGGTGCATTGCCAGGCAAGCTAGCACAGACATGAGTTTAAAAATTAATTATTTCTATGTAGCCCCGGATATTGCTATTTTCGAAGGCTAATAACTTTTTAGCAAAAAAACCCAAAAAATAAGGTATCTTTGAGAAAGTTTTTCCAAATTTAAAGAAGATATTAGTTAAGAAAATTGGTAAGAACTGGGTAGTTATTGCGCCTTCCACAGGTCAAAAACTGAAACAGTTGCTTTTCTCCATACATTTTGACGATTTTTCCCAAACTTGGTGGTCAGTGGTCATAAAAAGCTCAAATTTGGAACATAGGCTAGTGATCAATCTTTGATTTCAGGGGGTAGCCTCAGAAAGCCCAGATTTGGCCCACCCTAACCAATGTAATGCTAAAACTATTAGATAAATGAAATGTTACTGAATGGAACGATGTTCAAATCTGCAGCTCAACTTTTAAATATTGGATCCATAATCTAAGAAAACTGAGCTCGGCAATGGACAGGCAAATTACTTCGTTTTATCAATCTATTCTTGATTCTCTATCTTACAAATTATTTCTGTGGAGAGAACACACAATCATTGTTTTGAGATTACTTTTAAGGTAGTACATACAATCATTATTTTGAGATTTTTTAAAGGTAGTACAATTTAAAAAAATGGGAAAAATTTCGGGGGGGCTGCAGCCCGGTAGCCCCCCCCCCCTGGCTACGGGCCTGTTCAAAAATGTCAAAAATCTTTAAAATTATGTAACTAAGACTAAATTCAATAAAATTTTAAAACTTAAAATGCATCTAAAAGGGCTTAAAAAAATGCAACAAAATGCGGGGTGAAGCATTCAAATTGATTAAATTCAAAGGGAGTTTATTGGCATTTCAGTGAAAAATAGCACAATTTTCAAACTCAAATAAAAAAAGTGTTCCATCCAGATATCAACTCTAAGATAGTAAATTGAAATGAAAAAATAATCACTATATGTAAGATGCTTCTACAAACAACGAAAAGAAAACTTTTTTTTATTGAAACATTCTGAATCAAGATTTGAACGTTTTTCTAAAACAAACATGGCCGCCAAATGGTCGATCGAGAATGATACCTTTCAGAGCCTGTTAAACTGACTTACCCAAAGATGTCCCCTACAAGCTGCAGGTCGAATCGAATTGATATCTGGATGGTACACTTTTTTATTTGAGTATGAAAATTGTGTTATTTTTTCACTAAATTGCCAATAACTCCCTGAAGATCTAAACAGCCCTTTCAAATGCATTTTGAATTTTGAAATTTGATTTAAATTGGCCTAAGTTATAGGCTTTTAAGATTTTTGACGGTTTTAAACCATACAACTTTGTGTTCTGATTTGCCCCACTTCTCGTTGGCCTAGAGTGCTCATATTTTTTTTCGTTGGCCTAGAGTGCTAATATTTTGGTCAGATGCAAGTTTTATATGTATAAACAACCCCTGAAAATTTCAGGCAGATTTGTGAGGTCCAAACGACGTTCCATACAAAGGGGTATGCCCTGTTCCTGGACTGGTTCCTAAATTTCCGTTGAAATGACACGCCCCAAAAAAATTAATGTCGAGGTTAGCGACGAATTATCAATAACTATCAATGGTACTTGCCAAATAATATTGGATAATCTTATTCCGATATTATCACTGCACATCAAAGATACAGTATGTAAAAAAAGTATTTACACCCCTTGGGCACTATGCACATTTTGTGATGAAACATGTAAAAAATTTAAAGTTTGACAGGAACCTAGTACTACGTTTTGTTCAAAAACTCATGCCAAACATTTTGCTACAAAAATCTCATGAAAAGATGATTTCTATAAAAAGTTATATAACAAATACTATTACGAAAATAAAAAAGGTGCAAACCTACGTTTTCGCAATTCCGTCGTGAAACTACTTACTTTTCCTGTCATTCTTGAACGACGAAATAGCCTACTTTTCTGTACCAAAAATAACAGAATCGAATAGCAACACTTTTCAAAATATATGCTGAAAAGTTCTACTTTTCAGCACTGAAATGGATGCTGAAAAGTTGAACTTTTCAGCACTTGTTATATCCTATAGGAAAAGTTATACTTTTCAAAAAAAAAATTTGATTCAAACGATTCTTTGAATCAATGCATGGACATTTGTCTTATAATTCTGTTCAAAGGGTGTTTTTCGGAATTGCAAAAAACGTTGTATGGAACTCGTTGCAAAACTTGATTTTTTCATCACTTGTCGTATTTATCCAACTCGGTGAACCTCGTTGGATAAATGTACGACTCGTGCTGAAAAAATCCTCTTTTTGCACCTTGTTGCATAAACTACTATTTTAAATACCTAAGCAAAAACGTTGTTATGGTTTCGTTTGAGCAACCTGCCAAAAATGTATGGAATTTCGTAATTTTTGCTCTCGTGGATCAAACTTACTTTTTGCCCAGGTATTTAAAAACGTAGGTTTTAAAGAAAACCTAGATGTTTGGGTATCAAAAGATCTCGGAACTTCCATTTGGTTGCTCTTCTGCTTCACGAAATTTGAACTTTTGACACAATTTTTCATCACGTGGAAAACAAAAAAGGCCTATTTTGGCCGCCCATCGTTTAGTATACGATGAAAAAAGTGGGATGCACTTAATTTTTCATCGAAAACATCAACATCAACAGATCCAAAATGTTTGAAAACAATTCACTTCAGCAGCAAAAAATATGTCACGCTTGAGCTTGAACATAGCCTTCTACTTTGTTTATGTTTACAGCTGCAGTGCTGTTGTATTAGTGGGGAGCAGTGGGGAGCTTTCGAAAATCACGTTACGCATTCTGTCTTTTCAGCACCCAGGGTTGTACCACCCTGCCGTCACGAGATATCAAAAATGGACCTTGTATTCATGATCAGGGATCAAAATCACCCCTTGGGACAAAATTTCACGCAAATCGAAGAGGGAAATTGATTTTTAAATATGAGTGTTATTGATTTAAACCCACTTCTAAATATTTTTGTCTGTGTTCATTTTTATTTTTAGAATTATTTTTAAACACGTTGGAATTTTACTTTAAATTATTCTCAAATAAATTAAATCAAGCCACATTTTTGCAAAGAAAAAACACGAAGATTCGATTTATGATTTTTGATGGCAAACAAAATTTAAAAAAAAGGGTTGAACCCACATTTTTTTTTTTTTTTGATTTGGCTTGACTGGTTTTTATGACCCGTTTTAAGGTCCTATTTATCTTTTTCGAAAATGATTGTGTATAATGAAGAACCTACCACAATATTTACCCCAAAACAAATATTTGAAAACTGCCTACGAGAACACATAAAACGTCAGTGGGGGTGACTATGGGTCAAAAAACGTTACACCTCTCGTAATTTGTTAATAACAAAAACAATTTAAATAACATCGAAAATCTTTCAACGTAGATTTGTGGATCCAAAATATGGTGGATTTTAATGAACACTACCTTAAATGCCAATAGTTTGAAAATTGACCCAATCTCACCCCTTAGAGGGGGTGACATTGGGTCAAATAAAACAAAAATGATGTTCAAATTCAACGATATCATAAAAACAAGTCATCCAACAGTGTTTCTTGTTCGAGGGAATCGTATTGACATGCTACAATGTTTGAAGTGGAGTTTTTCAAACATTTTTAGAAAACTAGCAATTCCAACAAAAATATTAGAAAAATGATTTTTCGAGTGGTCATTTTTGGTCAAAAATGTACCTCAACTTTAGACAGCTGCCAAAATAATAGGATTTGTTCGAGGAACGAGATTTTTTCAGCGAAGTCATCATAAGATGTCCCCTACACAACCCTTTTAACAGAATTCAGTTTCATTCAGAAGAATCTGAGAAATGGTAAAATCCGTTAAAAAATGACTTTGACCCAATCTCACCCCCCAGACCCAATGTCACCCCCACTGACGGAACTTAATTTTTGGTCAAATATTGATAGATCATCTCAATCCTTAGACAAAGTGCGAGAATAGTAGTTTATGCAACAAGTTGCAAAAAGAGGATTTTTTCAGCACGAGCCGTACATTTATCCAACGAGGTTCACCGAGTTGGATAAATACGACGAGTGCTGAAAAAATCATGTTTTGCAACGAGTTCCATACAACATTTTTTGCAATTCCGAAAAACACCCTTGAAATTTTAAGTCAAATTATCTTGTATTTTGTCAATAAATCGTTTAAATCAAAAAAAATGTTGAAAAGTGTTACTTTTCGAAACAAGTGCTGAAAAGTTCAACTTTTCAGCACCCATTTCAGTGCTGAAAAGTAGAACTTTTCAGCATTTATTTTGAAAAGTGTTGCTATTCGATTCTTTTATTTTTGGTACAGAAAAGTAGGCTATTTTGTCGTTCAAGAATGACAGGAAAAGTAAGTAGTTTCACGACGGAATTCTAATCTAATAACACATTGTTCCTGCCATCATACACCATTATTTAACAAGTGATACCGAAGATTTTTGACATTACCTCAAAATGGGATAAGATTATACACATAACTCCATTTATATGTAAAAATTTAGTAATCTAAAAAACAATTAACATCAAAATAACATTTGCTAGCATACTTTATTTTTACCAGGATGATGAATTTTCACGTTTCACTCGGGCGATTCGAAATGCAAAAAAAACACCGTTGAAGTAATCAGCTGATATTATGGCTAGTAGCATTTTTTCAACCGCAAAAAAGGACGTGAAGCATACATGTTTGTGGCCCAGAAAGAAAATCCCCCAAAGTTTACCATAATAAATGGGCGTTACTAACAAGTGGCCCGTCAAGATAACAATTTTCCCGGGAATGAACTCGGAAGAGAGTACTAACTAGGATAGTGCTATATAGGGATATGATGTACGTGGCCGTGTAAGTTAGAGTTCTTAACCGATAAACAACTGTTAACTCATGGTTGAAGTTTTGATGGAATAAAATAAGCAAGCTTGATATTTTATTACATATAAGTGAAATAAAAAAAAATCAGGTGTATGTGCTATGAAAAGAAATTTGACGGCTTGAAATACTACTTCATGTTGCACCCATGAATAAGTTCAAGATGCATATTATCAATTTTTCTTCATTTGCATATCAAGTTTGCATATCCTTATAATGGAATGAGAACAGCTTCTTTCAAACCCGCCCTGTGAAACGCTACTGAATTAGATAACGAGATGCATTCAGATAACTCAGCCGTTGACCGAACCGGTATGGTTGTACTGCAAATTTCATTCCTCATTATCGCTGTGTGTTGACAACCGCCAACTCCACTGTCGACACTCTCAGTGCTGGAGTAATCTTTATCGCGATAATACATCGAAAATTCGTACCGAAATCAATGGAAGGCTGCAATGACGGATTGAGTCATTAATTACAGGTTGTAAACCCAACACCGAACAGAACATCTGGTCTTGGCTCGTCAATTGGGTGCAAATGCTACTGATTACACACGGTTCGGATTTGTTTAGGTGGAGTGTTGAACTACACTCATAAATGACTTACATTTTATGAGACTTAAGGAATATTGAAAACGATGTTAAGAAAGAAGATTTGAAGTAGTTGAGAAGAATTTCAAAAAATCAGATAATTCATAAAACATCGCTTCTTCATTCAATTTTTTTAAACAGCGACGGGTACCATTTTATGAAAATACATTTGAAAAACTTGTTTTCTGTTGAATCACACATTGCATGATTGCAATATTTTTTTTCTAAGAATGTTCGTTTTATCAATTTCACTTCATTTATTCCAATCTCTTTCACTCAAAATATCACCTTGTAGCTAAACGGTTAATGATGAATGGTTATCAATTGTTGGTCAAGCAAAATGCATTAAAAAGTGTACCTGGCGATAAGAAATTTGATCAACCTCGGAAACAGCTGGTTTCAAGAATAGCTGTTCATGTTCACACAATCAGAGCACTGATTACATATTTGCGTTAACTCAATGTCACATTGAATTTAGGTAATCAACTGTACAATCTACATTAAGATGTTTATTTTATTCAATTATTTTCAATATGTCCGATTCAATACCATTTTTTGCTAGATATAAAAAATCAACAATTATGTCTTCAATAATAAAAACTAAAACATAATTCAATTCGAGAAATCTATCGCTTTTTGCGTGATTCTACTTAAATCATCTATCACACCGAGTATCAAGCTGATAAAATTGGTATAAATGGACGTTTGCCGCGATTGCGAATTGTCCATATGTGAACCTCACGCGAAACCACTACCAAAATAATATCAGCAGAACAATTTTTTGCTGCACTCCAGTTCGCGAATTTTATTTTAAAATTTGTTCAGTCGGGCGGCGGCTGTTGACGCGATCAGGTCGTTGGCATCGCGATTTTTTTGCTCTCTCTTCTCCAATTCAGCATTGTCTCTTTAGCAAACCAAATTTGGCAAGTTTAGAGTCAGAAAATGGCGAGTAAAACGCTTACCGAAATCTTGCTCGTTGACTTCCGATGGATCGTGGTTGTTCTGTTCCTGCTACCGGCGTCCTTCCTGTACAACTTGTTCTACAGTGTGCGCAGTAAGATCATTTTTAAGCTGCATTCGGCACCCAGAAGCCACGACGCCAAAGTTGCCGGCATCCAGAAACAGGTAATCTTCTGAGTTAAGTGTGGGAAGAAAGTCGGTGATAATTTATTTGATTGATCCTGGAAAGTGGCCTGTTGGAAGATGTTGATTACGAGTTCAAACCTAGTTATGCAATTGAAGTGGTTTTTATGGAACTGACTTTAGGGAAATGTGGAGTGATTTGTGTAATTAATAAATTATGAATGACTTTTTTGTGTTTTTAATTGGTTTCACCTAATTTGCCAAACTTGAATAACTTATCTCGATCAAAATTTCGGCGATGAAAACGAAATGCATGCACATAAGGGTGTTGTATGGAAGCAGCATGTTTACTGATCTAAGAATTAAAAATTGCACTTGTTTTGAATTTTTTAAGCAAAACGGGTAATGTTTGAGAAAAAACAGATATTGTTCTTATCCAGATTTTATTTTGTAAGGCTATAAATTTTAAAATTTGAGGTATTAGAAAGCAAAAATTTTAATCGATCGTTCAAAACTCTTTCCCTCTTTCTTCGTTTATTTTTTACTCAGGTCCGAAAATGGAAAGAATCCGGTGGCAAGACCAAGATGTGCACGGCCCGTCCCGGATGGCAAACGATGAGCTTCCGCAAGCCGATGTACAAGAAAACCTCCTATCAAATCAACTGTAATCTCGTCGACGTGCTCGATGTGGACACCAAGCGGAAGGTGGTCCGGGTGGAACCTCTCGTCAGCATGGGTTGGTGTTTTTATGGGCTTTTCGAATGATGTTAAAAATTGACGAAAGGTTTGATTTTGCAGGACAACTATCGGAAACTCTGGCTGCACTGGGATGGACTATCCCGATTGTTCCGGAACTTGACGATCTGACCGTTGGAGGCCTGGTAATGGGTACCGGCGTGGAGTCTAGCTCTCACATCTACGGACTGTTTCAGCACATTTGCCTGTCTTACGAATTG
Organism: Culex pipiens pallens; assembly: GCF_016801865.2. Lineage (NCBI taxonomy): Eukaryota > Metazoa > Arthropoda > Insecta > Diptera > Culicidae > Culex > Culex pipiens. Next base: position 60,062,359 of record NC_068937.1, on the reverse strand, counting down.
GTTCTGGCCGACGGAAGTGTTGTGAAATGCTCCGAAAACGAAAACAGTGATCTCTTCTACGCTGTTCCGTGGTCGTACGGTACCCTTGGACTGTTGACGGCCGTTGAAATCATGATCATTCCGGCAACAAAGTAAATTTCGAACTCTCAGTTGTAGTTTCGAGGCTTTTAATTGAACATTTGTTATCCACAGGTACATCCGCCTGCATTACGAACCGGTGGTTGGACTGCAGAACGTCGTGGACAAGTTCGAGAGTGCCTGCCGAGACACCAAGAAGAACAAGTACGTTGAAGGACTGCTGTACACGCTGGACGAGGCCGTCATAATGACCGGCGAAATGGTTGAGGACAGTGAGGTTGAACCGGACAAGGTCAATGATATTAGCAAGTGGTACAAGCCGTGGTTCTTCGTGCACGTGCGTGATATTCTGAAGAAGCGCGAAAAGACTTACGAGTACGTGCCACTGCGAGAATACTACCACAGGCACTCGCGGGCGCTGTTTTGGGAAATTCAGGTTGGTATTTGCAAAGTAACGTCATTAGGGGCGGCATTGAGTTCTGGGGGTGAGATTGGGTAGTATAAAAATGCTGAATGTCCTGCTGATTTCTTTATTCTTACATTTAAATTTTACCAATTTACAGGACATAGTCCCCTTCGGCAACAACATAATCTTCCGCTACCTGTTCGGCTGGCTGCTGCCGGTCAAGGTGTCCCTGCTGAAGCTCACCCAAACGGAAACCGTGAAGAAGCTGTACGAAAACAACCACATCATCCAGGACTTGCTCGTTCCGACTAGCACCATGAAGAAGTGCTGCGAAGAATTCGACCGCCTCGTGAACGTGTACCCAGTTTGGCTGTGTCCGTTCCTGCTGCCCAACAACCCTGGCATGCTGCAACCGGCCAAGGGAATGACCAGCGATCTGTACGTGGACATTGGTGTGTACGGAGTGCCGAAGGGTCGTCGCTTCCAACCGGTGGAGACAACCCGCGCTGTTGAGGATCTGGTCGAGCAGAGCAAGGGATTCCAGATGCTGTACGCCGACACTTATCGTACGCGTGAGGAGTTCCGACGCATGTTTGACCATGGACTGTACGATAAGATGCGCAAAAAGTACAACTGCGAGGGAGCCTTCCCGGAGGTTTATGACAAGGTTAACAAGAATGTTCGAGATTAAAAAGTGTTTGGAAGATATTGTTTATGGGAAATATATTTTTCATCTTGACCTTTTTACATACTAAGGGCTTGCTTGCGTATTTAGCATTTATAAAAATTCTACTGTGAATTCCACTGTCATGTGTTGTAGGTTGTAGAGTTGTAATTTTCCTTTCAATATTGTCCTCAAGACAGTGATTTATTCGTCTTACAAAACTAAAAGCTATTACCTTGTTAGAACCCATGTTTTGAACATTCCAGCGAAATTTTGAATATCCAGCTTTGTTTTGAAGGGAATGGAAATTTAAATACACGACTGCATCTTCAAACATGATGGTTAAGTAGACTTCACATTCTCTTCTAGCGCGCCAATAAAACTACTTCATTTTAACCTCAAGTCTTTTGTTTTCTTCCTCTCACAGTGCATCACGTTATCACTTTACTCTCAAATCAAATGTTTCGTAAAAAAAAAGTTGGAAATTGTTGTTTATTTAATTTATCTCTGAGTTGTTTCAAATTGCATCGTGCAGCAAATTTATTTGCTTTTCGAATGAAAGGGATATTTTTGCAGAAAGCCAGCTGAACTTGAAAAAAATGATTAGCTAAAAAAAAAGTTAACATAGAAATCAAGCTATCACGTTCGAAAATATCAGCATCTTATACTGCATTTTGGGTTTTGAAAGTTCAGCTGAATTTATAAAACGAAAATAATCCATTTCATTCAAGTTGCGAAACTTCACAGCACGATGCTGTTGGCAGTTTTTTCTTCGGATGGTCCTGTTAAGTTAATTGTTAAGTTTTTTTATTGTGTATTTTATCGTTAAACTGTGGTCATTACATTTCTGAGTCTCTGTGTAAGTATGTTTTTCCTAAATTGTACTTCCGATTGTACTTTAAACGTGGATTAAAATGCGTGCAAGAGTTTTCAGAAACGACAAAAAATCACTACAACTCAATGATTCAAAAAATTCAAACTAGAATATTAAGAAGACATGAACTATAAAATACACGGTCTGTGTAATAAGGATCTATAAAATCGTTTGAGATAATCATAATAATAACCTACATAAAATAACTCTAAAACTTGAGAGACAAATAATGAAATTACACGTTCAAGCATAAAGGTTTGCGACATTTGTGCTGTTTTGTGCACTACCCTTTACACTACAGCAAAGTGTAACGAGTTAATTTGAAAAATGTTAGGACATTGAAAGAGTGGTCCATCGGTCATCTACTTGTCAGTAAAGCGCAGCAGTCGCGTCAACATGGTTGTCACGCACGGGATCTGCTTTTGCTGGTGCATCATCGGAATGTCCGGCGTGTTGGACTCAAAGTCGTACGCCACCCGCTGGGCCACGAACGTCAGCAGCGTCAGAATGTCGTACTTCTTTCCGTGCTGGTTCAACTCCTGGCACAGGGACTGCATAAACCAAGAGCCCTTTTGGGTGTTGCGCCACGAGTAGAAGCCCGGGATGGTCGAGTACGCGATCAAGAAGTCAGCGTGGGCCGGAATTTTGTAGCTCATCGAGCCGGCGCTGTCCGTTTCGGTGCGATCGGACAGGGTGACGCCCGCGTCCAACTGGTCACCCTGGCAGGCCTGGATGAAAAACAGCTTCGGCTTGCCAGCCAGGGTCGGGCAGTGGTTGGCAGTGAAGTACGACCAAATGATGTCCAGCTTGTACTGGCAGTCCTTCGCGTACAGGTAGCCGAGTTCGCCATGCGACAGGATCGTGATCAGGATGCAGTCGTTGTCCGAGTGGTCCATCTTGGCGACTGTGGAAATGTGGTTTGTTAAAAAATGTTCAGTTAAAAAAAATGTCTGCAAGTCTTTGTTACTATTCGGAATCAGCTGGTGACACAAAATGATTGTTTTAATAGATCAGATTATTGTAAAATTAACCCTAAGTTCCTATTTTCTATTCTTTTAACATCGATTGACAAACATAAAGTTTCATTCCTTTTAAAATTTGATTGCCATAAAGGCACTAGGTCACCGCTGTTTGATAAAAACAAATTGTTTGACTATGTAAATCATAGAACCCTGTGAAAACAATACCTCTTTACTCTGCTAAACAAAGCATCTAAAAAAATCCCATGCGTCACTCTAATTCCCATGCTTTCATGTTTTCGTTAGCCATAATTAGCTTCAAAACTTTTACCTTTCTCCACCTCCTTCTGCATATCCCTCAGCTTCATGTCCTTGTACACGCGCACGTCAAAGTCCAGATGCTTCAACGTGGATGCCAAATTTTCGCAGTCAACATTAGTGCCGGCCCTGGACTTTAGCTGTGGAATCTCAAAATGCTCGTGGTTGAAGATTAGGGCCAGACCCCGCTTCGGGTGGTTCATGTTGTAGTCGGAAGCATAGCGATCGACGGGCATCCGCGCTTTCAGTCGGTTCCCGTAGTGGTCCCTGAGAAGGTCATTTGATCGTTAAATGAGTTCATTGATTTATTTTTCGTTAGACTAGTAATATAATCAAACAAACAGCAATCGATAGACACACAGCTGATGCGAATAAAGGGAAGAAGGGAGAAACATGCCATGAACATCGCAGCTAGCCAAGCGATTCCTCGACTCTACTGCGTTATGCTTCCCAAAGTGCAAAAGCATTCGAATCAATGTGTACTGCGATGCACTTTGGTTTTGCAGCCCTCTTTGTTACTGATTTTCGCTATGCCCAGAGTAGTGTCTTCCAAGGACTAACCGTGCAATAAAATCGAGATCCAAGTGTGCGTGTGTGGCAAAGGGCCACAGCAAGCCAGGTAATTTTTCCCTTCTGTTCTGTTCATGGTCGAAAAAAAAATCCTTCAACCTAACAAGGACAGCCTACTGAATAATACTCACAAGCCATTTCCGTGTCCCAAGGCGTCGGCAACGTCCGTGAATTTGGTGGTGCTGGTTTTGTTGGAATCCTGCATATCGGCCTGGATCGACTGCTGGTCCTCGATCAAGCCAGTGTCACTCATTTTGCCCTAAATCACGCTGCGTAACGAATTTCACGGATGGCAATTTTTAGGAATGACGCGATTTATTGGGTTTTTTGTGTTAAACGGAGCACTGCAGTGTACGTGTTATGGCCAATACAAAACATACGAGAATGATGCGCTAGCTGCTGAATTTCTTTTGTGGCAAACGCGTTAGAACGGTTGAGGGGACGAACATAATCTACGTATATGTATTCACTATGGGGGTGTGGGGTGAAGCTACACTTTTTATATATTTAACATCATTGAATTAATATTGTTTAAATTTTAACACTAAAACATATTTATAATTCGTTTCAATCCAACCTGTTTGATCATCACCTTGCGTAAAACATATGAAATAATGCTAAAATCGTTATTTAAACGAAACCATGAATCTTTTTCCCTACCAACTTGCGGGTAGCATAATATACGTAGCTTATGCACGTACCATTTGCGCGCTAATACCACTATGACAGTAAAGCACAAGATTCTCATAAAAGGTGACAGAAAAAACGAGCTTTCTGTGTGTTGGTGAAATGTGGCCTGTCCTTTTCTAGAGTTTGAAACATTTTTAAGCGATGTCTTTACTATGTCCGAATTCAAATTGGAGCAAATATATGTTCACATACAGTTTAGACTGAGTTATCTAAAGCCTTTATTTTTCAAAATTTTGAATATCCAAATGCATTCAACTTTAGAAAAGTCATAAAATCCAACGATGGAAAAATACACCATATTATCACTTACTTTACCAAATAAGTATTCTTAATATTCAATTATTGCCATATTGGCCTACCTTGGAATACACAATCGTAGATCACTGTAGAGCATATTTGGTGTTATATTTTTGCTGGATTCGACAAATACAACAAAATAATGTAATCAAAAGAACTCAACACGACAGAAAAGCCCGGCTTTGAAAAGATATGGAGACGCACCGTAGTTCAAAACGATGACACCAGCATAAATTGTGTCAACACAAAATGGCTGCGCCACCCACCAGTGGTTCGCGAGAAAGAGAGAATATGAAGTTCCTGGCGTAAGCGCACACTGCCAGCGAAGCAACATGGCGTCGAATTATGCTGCCTCTCTCAATGTTTGCTAGTGTGTGTGTGTGTGAGAGCTCTCTCTGCTTCTTGTGCGTACGCTTTTGTAGATTTGTATGCTCAGGAACGCCATTTTGGTGTGATCGAATTATCTTTCCGATCTTTTCAAATTATCTTTGATAAAAACGCGTTTTAATGTTTGACCTTACTTAAACAGGAACAAAATCGTTTTGTTTTGTTCACTTTTTGTCCCGAAAATTGTTTGAATTTGCTTGACAGAATCTCAAGTTTTCAAAGAAAAATGTTAACTGTAGACGTACATACCAAGAGTGACAAAACGACCTCAGAATAAAATTTCGATTGGAAACTTGTCGCAGTTGCAAGTGTATGTAAATATAGCACGATTTGATCAGAACTACGATTCATATGAAAAGTGTCAAAGTGTGTTTTTCTGGTTTTGCTGGATTGAATGTAATAGTAACTTCATTTTTATCAAGCAAACTTTCTTAAACAGCGGCTGACTTCTGACTGAACATGGCGGGGGGGGGGGGGGCTTTGGGGGGTCTCATAAGGAGGCAGCTTATCTCGCTCAGGCAAAAGGTTAAAATTTTGAGAGGGGGGCGGCGGCGCTCCTGCTCTTGAATTTAAATTTGTAATAAAACAAACTTTCACATTCGAAGAATTTATTTCAATTAATTGGTTTCATAAAAAAAAAATCAAAATTCCTGGTCAGATAGAGCAGATAACCAAATGCGTTTTATATATTCCAACATGGTTCGGGTAACCAATACCAAGTTGTGCTTCAATGTTTGCTCACCTCTTAGTCACTTAAAACACATTAAAAAGCACCGTATTATTTTTATTGGGGTTTAAGGGGTTAGCTAAACAGCATATCTCCAAAGAAAAAGCAATGTTTTAATTTTCAAGCATTGCGAAAATTGATACATGTTTATATGAGAAAGGAAAGAAATCTAATGCTTTAATGAATTTTGTTTTTTAATAATAAAAATGGGTCAAAAGCGTGATATCCACATTATTTAGCACATAAAGGCAATGGAATATTTCTGCAAGATTATGCATATTTCTGTAGAAAGATTTGAGATTAATTAAGTCTCTTAATATTTTGTTAAAAATCATTTAATTGAAGTAAGATAAAAAAAAGTGCTTCTAAATGCGAATGCGATTTCCAATCAACTATCCCCTTAATTTATATCAGTTTGTCTCGTATTTTGTTTTGGTCTGTTCGTCGTTTCCTTCTCAACAATACTATGACAGCTCGAACTTAATCAATTGATTTTTAATTTGTGATGTGATGTTTTGCTATGGTTTCACAGCATTTATTAACAATATTTCGTCAATATAATCAAATCTAATTCATGGTTAACAAATATACTAGAATTGAACTACAAGATGCAACGCAATCAGAAAAATTTGAGTAAGCGCCGTTCTAAAAATTAAGGTTTTTTTTACAGGATGACTCATTCTGTATTGTTGTTTTAATTTTGTAATCGCAACATTCCGAGAAAAAAAAGTTTTATTTATATAGAATTAAATTAACAGATATTTCATTTAAAAAAATTGGTTTAATAAATTCAATCAAATAGCAGGAAAGGGCACAGAGGCATGGAATTCCTGTAGATTTTTTTAGTGCTATTTAATGTAGCCTGTGAAAACCCAATCTTATTGCGGGATTTTGTTGTCAGAAAGAATCCAATAAACAGGGTCAAAATGTTTATGTTCTAGATTACTACGGTGCCACCCAGATCAAAGAGTTTGGAGTCTTTTTGGACAGTTATGATGTGCAGCTGCAGCGTCTCGCATCGAACATAAGTCTTGAAGAACCTAAGACACCCACGGTATCGATTCGGTTGGATACCTCAAAGGAGGATCTCAGCTGCATCCAGCTAGTGGACACCGACAATAAAATCCTGAACAAAATTCTGTACACATTTAGTGCGCTGTGCCACGAGGTTGACTCGCTGCGGGATGAGTTCGAAGAGATGGTCCGGGAGTTCCAGTGTTTCGACGAATCGCTGGACGATAACACGGAACAGCTACGTGAGGAGAGCCTGGTCACCTTGGACCGATCGTCACTGTTGGCCATCAGTGGTAGAATTGAGTTGCTTACCCGGATCAAGTGCTACTTTGAGCGCATCGTGGAGGTGTCCGTGACGATTGTGCTGCAGCTGGGAGCCCTGTTTGATCCGTCCAACAAGTTTGGCCACTTTAATCATTCCAGCTGGGAGTTGGACGTAGGTTTTTTTTTTTAAATTGAAAAGTATTTGAACATTATCATAATTGAATTCATTATTTCAGTTAATGTTCAACTATATAGCAGATTTAATGTTCATGCCTTTGCTGTTCGATGTAGTTTTGACCAACTCGAAGTTTAAAACGTACTGGAAATTTTACGTCAAGCAGATTCGCGCCCTCAAGTTGAATCCTAAGAAGCTCTCAAAGCCGGTCAAAACCGATCAGATCTACGATCTGAACAAGGCAATAGATGAAATTGCTATTTGGTTGGACGAGAATGCCTACAAGGTAGAAAATTAAGCAAAATTAATTTGAGTCTTTTAATCATTTTTTGATTATTTTGCAGCACGTACTAGAGGCCATGTTTAACGCCAAGCAGAAACTAGTGATGGAATCGGCCACAGTGTTTGCCGATAGGTTTCTTAAGTATCTCAAACAGCGCACGACTGAAGCAGCTGGGCTCAGTGCCAGTTTGTCTAGCAACGATGAGACTACGACAGTCGTGAAGCTCAACGCAATGATCAACTTGTACCATTATATGTTTGTCAGCATCGATAAGTCGGTGCTCAAAGGTTTGATGGATGTCAATGAAAAGGTTTGTATGACGATTAAATGTATAATAATGGTCTTACCCCTAATCTTTAACTCTCAGTTTTGTGGCGTCCCTCTGATGGGAAAAGTACTCTGGATTCCGGATGATTTCTTCCGCAAATATGGTCACAAGACGATTCGAGACTGTGATCGTAACGATTACCGCAAGGCACGAGATGCCCATCTGACGTATCGCCGGAAGAGTTTGGCCAAGGATATTCTCGTGTACTGCATTCAGATCAGCAGTTGGTTGGTGCGAATTGGAGCTGCTTTCAAAAGTACCAAACACGACACCACGCTGGACGTGTTGCGCCAAAAGTGTGGACTGATTTTCGAGGGAATTCATTACGCGCAGGAAATTAGCTTTCTCGTACAGTCGGTCACTTCGCTGCACTGGTACATGCAGGAATCCATCAATAGGCACATGTTTCAGGCAGTTGGAAAGCTGCTCGAATATCTGCAGTGCGTGAACAATTTTTTCGATAGCAACCAGCAAGCGATAGCAGAAACGAACCAGTTTATTATCCAGCATTTGCAGCACAAGATTTTTATAATTGTGGTAAATTCTAAGGTAAGTGATAATTTGATTTTTGCCTTTCGTACAAAAAAAAAGATTTCGGAGGTCTTGATTTGCGATGCTTGAGATATGAATATTCGTGTACTTTTTGCGTAACGTAAATTTTCCTAGTTTTCAATTCAGAGTGGCATAAACAGAAGTCATTTGACTGTGGGCATTGATAGTTTACGCTTGTTACCGTTTTTTATTCAAATCAGGTTCAATATAAAGAAATACTAACAATTTTAAGTGATTGTTAGAAAATTGAAAAGTGATAATACAATGATGCTCAATTATTTAGGTAATAAAATAAAATAAATGCAATTCATTAAATTCTAGAAAAAGCTCATAACGGAAGCCAAACAAGCAAAGGCTAAGAAAAGCGAAGTTTTCATCGATAAACTCTCGGCCTTCCACGTAATTGAACGATGCATGAGCGGACCAGCGAATCGAACTCGTTTGACCATCGCCCGTCTGGCAGTCTCAATCAGCGATCCCAAGCAGAGTTTGACACCGGAAAGTTACGAGAAAATTCGTCTCCTATTGGATCAAATCGATACCCTGTCCAATTTACAGAGCAAACTTCGGCGATTGTGTGACATACAGTTTCTGTTTTGGCATCAATCTTTTTTCGCACTCCACGTGGCCGAGTATTATGACCAGGCGTACGCGCAAAACAATTTGAAATATTTGGTTCAGACTGCATCAAATTGTACCGATTCTTTGGGAAAAGTTTCTGCAACAGATGATAATATGCAGAAAACAGTCGCCAAATTGGCGAAATATCATCGCAAGACTTTCAGCGAATCATTAATGAATCAAATTAGCAACCATATTGAGACGTACATTAGGTTGGACTATTATGGAAAGACTGCTCAAATCGAACCGTTTAATCCGTTTAACGATACTTCAATGGCACTGAACAACATCCATTCGTTGGTTCGAATGGAACCACTTTTGGTGGGTGGTCAATACCTGTGTATCAAAGAGCACGTGAAACGATACCTCAGTAATACGTACTACACGCTGGCGTCAATTTCACAGCACGACTGGAAGATCTACAAAGAGATGCGCTGTCAGGCTGCCAGTTATCAGATCGAAAGCATCGAGGATCAGCTGCCCAAGCAAACGCTAGAACAGGGACTGGATGTGCTGGAGATTATGCATAACATTGAACAGTTTGTCAGCCACTACGTGTACAATCTGAACTTCCAGATCTTCATCGAACAGTCTAGCAACAATAACTTCCTGAACACAGTCAGCATCGGCCACATTGCCAATTCGCTGCGCCGGCACGGAAATGGAATTATCAATACGACAGTGAATTACACGTTCCAGTTTTTGAGACAGAAATTTTTCACATTTTCACACTTTCTGTTCGATGAGCAAATCAAGGCTCGGCTGACGAGTGACGCCAAGTATTTCTTGGAGAATGCCGAGGCGCTGAACCAGACGTACGATTACGAACGGGCACACGCGTTCAATCGAAGAATCAAGAATTTGGGTCTTTCCGATGCTGGCGAAACGTACATGGATCTGTTCCGCAAACTGATTTGTCACATCGGTAAGATTGAAAACACCGAACAAGCTTGTTCATTCTAACATCAATTTGCTTTCAGGAAACGCCATGGGCTACGTGCGGATGATTCGATCCGGAGCGCTTCACGAGTGTACCGAGGCAACGGTCTATCTACCGATGATCGATCAACCACTGAACTTTACCGCTTACACCAAAGAGGAAGTTCTGCACGATACGACCGTCAGTGCTGCTGAAATCCTAGAGCACGACATCAACAGTTTGTGCAACAACTATCGCATCGATACCAACTACTTCCGGTTGTTGGTGAACGCGTTTCTTACGCTGCGCCATGCGGAAAATATTCACCTGCAGAACTTCTACATGATCATTCCGCCGTTGACTATCAATTTTGTGGAGTATATTGTAAAGGCGAAGGAGAAAATCACCAAGAAGGATAAGATTGGTGCATTATTTACGGATGATGGATTTGCAATTGGTAAGTGATCCTAAACTTTCCTTCTTTAATCTCTTCATGAACATTAGAGTGGTTCCACATTCCAAACCTTTCTAAATGACCTTAAACACCTTAACATATGGTTATTCGCAGGTCTTGCCTACATCCTTAAGCTTCTGGACCAAACGACCAAGTTCAACTCGCTGCACTGGTTCCGCTCGGTCAAGAACAAGTACAACCGCGAGCTCGAAAAGCTGGACGCCCAACAGGCTCAGTGCGTCAAGACGAGCAACCACGGCGATAGCGAAAAGTTGCTCCAAACGGTAGCGCTGAGTCGGCGTCGACTCAAGATGGTCCAGCAGGAGTTTGATCTGCTGTTTTGCAACCTGAGCAGTGCGAAGATATTCTTCAACGATGCCGTCGACTAGTGGAGAGACAAAGAATGATTTCAATATCACACATTTATTGAAAAGTATACTGTTTTTTATTCAAATTAAGTGTTTTTTGTTTCAGTATATCGAGAAACGCCTCATAAGTCTAAGTCATGGATCTGCAGTCCAATGTGGCCAAGTTTTGACCTCTTCAAATAGCTTCCGCCCTGGACTTTCGGTTGGACTGCATTGACAGTGTGCCACGAGTTTGTAGTCTTCCTGGATGTAACCGTCCTTAACGCCTCTGTAATACGAAGTAAATTTTTAATACTTACGATTACGATTTTCTCACTAAATACAAACCTCTCAATGAGTAATTTGCACGCCTCGATCGCCACCTTGGCCGGAAGTTCATTCATGAAGCAGCCCACAAAACTAATCCCGATTCCTCGGCTGTTGTACCCATGGGTGTGAGCTCCAATTCGCTGCCAGCCGCGACCCTCGTAGACATTCCCATCATTGCCCACCAGAAAGTTGTAAGCAATGTCGTGCCAGCGCCGGGACTCAATGTGGAAGCACTGAATGTTCCGGACCATGTAAACCATCCCTGCCTGTGTGTCCGCAGTTTCCGTTGCCGTGTGAGCTGGAATAGAATAATTTTGAGGTGTAATTATCGATCTCATACAAAACATCAAACTTACAGATGACTACGTAGGGTACCGGAGACTCCATTGGTTGAAACTCTAGTGCAGGTTGGGCAAGCCATGTCCTTCTGTCAATTATCCGTAACACTTTAGTATCAATATGTTTTGCTGAAAAAGAGCTTATAAAAATTAAAATCTATATAAATCAATCCACTTCAACTTGCTGTCTTACAAACGTTCGACACAAACAAATCATCCCGATTTCGTTCGACCTGTTCCGCGGTAGTCCGTCTGCTTTCGCCTTCACTTGCTCCATGAGGAGACCGGACGAACTCCTTAGAGGCTTGTTCCGACGATTGATCGGAATGGGGATGTGCCGCCGCAGGTGTAGTTGTTGTGATCAGTTGCTGGACCGATCCGAGGTTATTCCCGTTCGTGTGGATGATGTGAATCGGGCCAGTCACGTACGTTACGTTGCCGATGTGGATTTTGTTCGAGTTCTCGATCTGAAGGAAATTATGTTCGTTAACTGAAGTACACTTTGCATAATTATATGGTTAATTTTGACTTTATATATTGATAAATTACAGTGAAAATTCCGATTTCAAATCATTTAGCAAACAGCTAAATTTATGTTTTTAAATCTTTATTTTTTCACTGATTCACAAACTTTGAAATTTTCTGGTTAGGGAATGCATGGAAAAGTATAATATATTTTTGATATTTTTTAAAATATTTAACAAATGAGCCATTTAATGTTACTGCAAGTTAGCATTTCAAAAATCCCTTTGCAAAGGTATCTAATCGAACTTGAACACTGCACTCGCGTTCGTCCACATGTGATTAGGCGCACATCATGTCCCGCATTCAATCACACTCGTCCATTCATATCTGTACCAACATACCTGTATGTTTCCGAACGTTTGTGTGCTATTGCCTTTGAAGACCGTCTGGAGAATCTCCGTGTGGTTGATATCAGTGACGTTGGCGGTGTTTGATACTATTTTCAGCTCATTTCCTGCCGATATGTTTAGGATTCGAGCCGGTTACGATTAGTGTCTATTTATATTGCAACGGTTAACTAACCCTTGTCTATCTTGGTGATGTTGATATTGGCGACATCATCCGCTATCGAGCTAATATCACTATCGGCAACGGTCGAAATAAACTCCGTGCTGTGACCACTGAGAGAGGAAACGTCATCGTTGCTTATCGTTGAAAACTCGCTGCTCTCGACCCATTGTTGGCATTTTTCTTTAAATAATATTTGAAATCATTTATTAGAGCAACTAGGTACTAACTTCTACACAATACCTACCCTGAGCTGCACCTCCTACTGCATAGTCCTGCGACAACTTTCTATTTCCAGAGTCCATTTTTGAAAGTGGCACCTTTCCGTTTTATTAGCTATTAGGCCAATGTCATCGAGCTCTCAATACTTACTGACCAGCTAGATCGACACCGCAGTTTTGAGCGGTATAGGCGGCGTCAGGAGGGACACTTATCTTATCAGCTAATCGTGATATCGAATTCTGAGCATGACATGTGTGTACGTTTGTAGTACGTGTGAACTTTACTCTAGTTTGATTGTTTACAACGCGGAACGAAGGCAAACACCTTCAGCCGGTCCAGAGTAATGATGTCAACTGAAGTTTCCACAAGTTCATTCAAGCTTGCAAGCTTTCCTTTTTGGTTTCTGGTGTGCAGATATACGAATATACAATGTATTCTTGAATGAATCACGTTTGGCGATACGAAACTGAGCTTGTATGATTTTATATGTAGCTGGTCTGATTGTGTATGTTTTACAACAAGGAAGGATTTTTTTGAATTGAAGAGCTTTTCCGTGATCAACATTCAGGCGTTTTACAGTACCTTTATCCAACCTTTCCAATCCAATGCAGGAAGTTTCTGTAGCAATGCGATTAAATGCAAAAGTGTTAGAACTTACTTCAGTCTTTTTTTTACAATTATATTTATTCATGTATTGGATTTTATTATAATGCTATTAAGCAACTGTTATGTTCAGGGCTGTGGAGTCGGAGTCGGAGTCGGAGCCGGAGTCGGTGGAGTCGGGTCTTTTTGGGGACCTGGAGTCGGAGTCGGAGTCGGAGTCGTCAAAACTCGACTAGCTGGAGTCGGAGTCGGAGTCGGAGCTGGCTAAATTTTATGAGCTGGAGTCGGAGTCGGAGCCGGAGTCGTAAATTTCTGATAGACCTGGAGTCGGAGCTGGAGTCGGAGTTATCAATATATTTTATATAATTTATGAACTTATTTATTGTTCATTATTTGTTATAATTTTTTGGTTAATTACCAATTTTTTAAATTTATTTATTGAATCACGTGCACTGCGTTGACATTTTTTTTAATCAATTTATTTTTTGGACCAAGATAATTATTAGATGTCATGTTGTTTTCGAAGCATTTTTATTGTGATTGGAAAGCTCTTATTGTGTAATTTCACTAAGATCACAGCATGATAATCTGTTAATCCTCTCTTGTCAATGTTTGTATACACTAAACTATAGTTTCATAACTCATACAATAGTAAACAATTGTGGCTGTGTAGTCAAAAAATTAAAACATATTTAAATAATTATTAACATATTTAATTGATTCTTTGCTGCCTCTTTTTGCTTGCATGTACAATATTTAAAAAAAGTATTTACACACCTTGGGCCCTATGCGCATTTTGTGATGAAACATGTTAAGAATTCAAAGTTTGACAAAAACCTAGTGTCGTGGCTGGAGCGGGATTTTTCTCAGATTTTCCGAATATTTGGGATTATTTTCGGAGACACAGAAACACGCGTTGTTCAGGCCCAAAACATAACACAAGACTGTTTATTCTTTTCTCTCTCTCGCGTCAGCCAAGCACACGCACACACTCAACATCAATGTATATTCGAAGCAAGGTGTGGCATTTCCAATTACTAGCTTGTATGAGTATCTTATTTATTCTTCGCCTACCAATCTCATCCACTACATCCTCCTCCTCTTCTACTCTTTGATTAATGAAATTACAACAAATACATCAATGATAACCTAATCTATACAATATTTAAATTTCGTTCAATGGCCTTTATTTTTTTTTCTTTTTTTTTCTTTTTTTTTTGCCAGGAAAAGCCTTATAACATCCGGCGTAAAAACCTGAATCTTTTCAAAACTATTTACAATATATATCTAATCTCGTATACAATAGTTTCTTTGAAGATAAATAACAGCGAACGATGTCGTCTAATCGATGCCCGAGCTAGATAACAGTGAATGATGTCCTCTATCCGAAACCCTTCAACGTTCGTGGCAGTTTGCTGCTACCGGTTGTTCCGTCTCTAAGGCCCAATGTGGTCCACAAATTTATCCTGTAAATAAACCTAAAAAAAAAAAAAACAAAAAAAACAAAAACCTAACCGAAAGAGGCTAGATGCAACGATAATTGGAACTTAATGATTAAATAAGCATGATATTGCGTATTTCAGCCAATCTTCCAAAAACATGGTCTTAGCCTAATTCGTGTTGATCAAAAGTCTATAGCTCTTCTTAAGTCCATCCTGGAAAACATAAATCTTAAGTCCCGTTATTTTAAATCAACAATTTACTTATCTCTTACAATTTCATTAATCATATCCAGTTTCAGAAGTTCAATCATTACCTCAATTTTAAGTCATCGAAGTAATAAGCTTATCGATCCTTAAATCCATCACTTTTAATTTCTTGCATTTCACCCATTTTCAGACGATCAATCAGAAGCTCAAATTTAAGTCGTCAAGGTTATGAGCCTTTCGATTTTTAAACCATCACTTCAAAAAGACTGAAATTCGTTTAAAATATCTATTTTTGTTACAATCACTTTTACATTCTTACATTTTATCCATTTTCAGAAGTTCAATCAGAAGCTCAAATTTAAGTCTTCAAGGTTACAAGCCTATCGATCCTCAAACCATCACTTCAAAAAGACTGAAATTCTTTTAAAAATATCTATTTTATTTTACCAATCACTTTTAATTTCTTACATTTTATTCATTTTCAGAAGTTCAATCAGGAGCTCAAATTTAAGTCTTCAAGGTTACAAGTTTATCGATCCTCAAACCCTCACTTCAAAAAGACTGAAATTCTTTTAAAATTTATCTATTTTATTTTACCAATCTCTTTAACATTCTTACATTTATCCATTTTCATAAGTTCAATCAGGAGCTCAAATTTAAGTCGTGAAAGTTACAAGCCTATCGATCCTCAAACCATCACTTCAAAAAGATTGAAATTCTTTTAAAAATATCTATTTTATTTTACCAATCACTTTTAATTTCTTACACTTTATCCATTTTCAGAAGTTCAATCAGGAGCTCAAATTTAAGTCGTCAAGGTTACAATCCTATCGATCCTCAAACCATCACTTCAAAAAGACTGAAATTCTTTTAAAAATATCTATTTTATTTTACCAATCACTTTTAATTTCTTACACTTTATCCATTTTCAGAAGTTTAATCAGGAGCTCAAATTTAAGTCGTCAAGGTTACAAGCCTTTCGATCCTTAAACCATCACTTCAAAAAGACTGAAATTCTTTTAAAAAATATCTATTTTATTTTACCAATCTCTTTAACATTCTTACATTTTATCCATTTTCATAAGTTCAATCAGGAGCTCAAATTTAAGTCGTCAAGGTTACAAGCCTTTCGATCCTTAAACCATCGCTTCAAAAAGAATGAAATTCTTTTAAAAATTATCTATTTTATTTTACCAATCACTTTTAATTTCTTACATTTCATCCATTTTCAGAAGTTCAATCAGGAGCTCAAATTTAAGTCGTCAAGGTTACAAGCCTTTCGATCCTTAAACCATCACTACAAAAAGACTGAAATTCTTTTAAAAATATCTAATTTATTTTACCAATCTCTTTAACATTCTAACATTTTATCCATTTTCAGAAGTTTAATAAGGAGCTCAAATTTAAGTCTTCAAGGTTACAAGCCTATCGATCCTTAAACCATCACTTCAAAAAGACTGAAATTCTTTTTAAAAAATATCTATTTTATTTTACCAATCTCTTTAACATTCTTACATTTTATCCATTTTCATAAGTTCAATCAGGAGCTCAAATTTAAGTCGTCAAGGTTACAAGCCTTTCGATCCTTAAACCATCGCTTCAAAAAGAATGAAATTCTTTTAAAAATTATCTATTTTATTTTACCAATCACTTTTAATTTCTTACATTTCATCCATTTTCAGAAGTTCAATCAGGAGCTCAAATTTAAGTCGTCAAGGTTACAAGCCTTTCGATCCTTAAACCATCACTACAAAAAGACTGAAATTCTTTTAAAAATATCTAATTTATTTTACCAATCTCTTTAACATTCTAACATTTTATCCATTTTCAGAAGTTTAATAAGGAGCTCAAATTTAAGTCTTCAAGGTTACAAGCCTATCGATCCTTAAACCATCACTTCAAAAAGACTGAAATTCTTTTAAAAAATATCTATTTTATTTTACCAATCTCTTTAACATTCTTACATTTTATCCATTTTCATAAGTTCAATCAGGAGCTCAAATTTAAGTCGTCAAGGTTACAAACCTTTCGATCCTTAAACCATCACTTCAAAAAGACTGAAATTCTTTTAAAAAATATCTATTTTATTTTACCAATCTCTTTAACATTCTTACATTTTATCCATTTTCATAAGTTCAATCAGGAGCTCAAATTTAAGTCGTCAAGGTTACAAGCCTTTCGATCCTTAAACCATCGCTTCAAAAAGACTTAAATTCTTTTAAAAATATCTATTTTATTTTACCAATCACTTTTAATTTCTTACACTTCATCCATTTTCAGAAGTTCAATCAGGAGCTCAAATTTAAGTCGTCAAGGTTACAAGCCTTTCGATCCTTAAACCATCACTTCAAAAAGACTGAAATTCTTTTAAAAAATATCTATTTTGTTTTACCAATCTCTTTAACTTTCTTACACTTTATCCATTTTCAGAAGTTCAATCAGGAGCTCAAATTTAAGTCGTCAAGGTTACAAGCCTTTCGATCCTTAAACCATCGCTTCAAAAAGACTGAAATTCTTTTAAAAATACCTATTTTATTTTACCAATCACTTTTAATCTTCTTACATCACTTCAAAAAGACTGAAATTCTTTCAAAAATTATCTATTTTGTTTTACCAATCACTTTTAAATTATTACATTTTACCCATTTTCAGAAGCTCAATCGGAGCTCATATTTAAGTCGTCAAGGTTATCAGTTTTTTTGATACTTTAAACATAACATCGAAAGGACTGAAATTCTTTGTTTTTAATATCAATCTTTCTAGAATTTCAATCATTAGTGTAAATTAATATCGTCAAGGTTGTGAGCCTAATGATCTTTAATCAAGTCTTGTAGTTGCTCAATAATCAATAAGATTTTTAAGTTCATATAAAATTAATTATAAGTTCGCTTTATTTAAAGATGTTTTCAAGCGTATAGTTGTTACAGTCTTCTCTTCTTCTCGACTAGTACAAAAAGTATTGAAGATTCTTTGAGTGTTAGTCTAGAGCATTTTTCTCCAACATTTGCGTTCTACCCTCACGGGGGACTCAAACTCCAATTCATTCCCGTTCATGCTCTACCCTCCCAGGAGACTCAAGCTCAAATTTTCAACTATCACGCTCTACCCTCTCAGGGGACTCAAGCTAAAAAAATCCAACATTTGCGTTCTACCCTCACGGGGGACTCAAACTCTAATTCATTCACGTTCATGCTCTACCCTCCCAGGGGACTCAAGCTCAAATTTTCAACAATCACGCTCTACCCTCTCAGGGGACTCAAGCTCAAAAAATCCAACATTTGCGTTCTACCCTCACGGGGGACTCAAACTCCAATTTATCCATGTCCATGCTCTACCCTCCCAGGGGACTCAAGCTCAAATTTTCAACAATCACGCTCTACCCTCTCAGGGGACTCAAGCTCAAAACTCCAACATTTGCGTTCTACCCTCACGGGGGACTCAAACTTCAATTTATCCATGTCCATGATCTACCCTCCCAGGGGACTCAAGCTCAAATTTTCAACAATCACGCTCTACCCTCTCAGGGGACTCAAGCTCAAAAACTCCAACATTTGCGTTCTACCCTCACGGGGGACTCAAACTCTAATTCATTCACGTCCATGCTCTACCCTCCCAGGGGACTCAAGCTCAAATTTTCAACAATCACGCTCTACCCTCTCAGGGGACTCAAGCTCAAAAAATCCAACATTTGCGTTCTACCCTCACGGGGGACTCAAACTCCAATTTATCCATGTCCATGCTCTTCCCTCCCAGGGGACTCAAACTCAAATTTTCAACAATCACGCTCTACCCTCTCAGGGGACTCAAGCTCAAAAAATCCAACATTTGCGTTCTACCCTCACGGGGGACTCAAACTTCAATTTATCCATGTCCATGCTCTACCCTCCCAGGGGACTCAAGCTCAAATTTTCAACAATCACGCTCTACCCTCTCAGGGGACTCAAGCTCAAAAACTCCAACATTTGCGTTCTACCCTCACGGGGGACTCAAACTCTAATTCATTCACGTTCATGCTCTACCCTCCCAGGGGACTCAAGCTCAAATTTTCAACAATCACGCTCTACCCTCTCAGGGGACTCAAGCTCAAAAACTCCTACATTTGCGTTCTACCCTCACGGGGGACTCAAACTCTAATTCATTCACGTTCATGCTCTACCCTCCCAGGGGACTCAAGCTCAAATTTTCAACAATCACGCTCTACCCTCTCAGGGGACTCAAGCTCAAAAAATCCAACATTTGCGTTCTACCCTCACGGGGGACTCAAACTCAAATTCATTCACGTTCATGCTCTACCCTCCCAGGGGACTCAAGCTCAAATTTTTAACAATCACGCTCTACCCTCTCAGGGGACTCAAGCTCAAAAAATCCAACATTTGCGTTCTACCCTCACGGGGGACTCAAACTCTAATTCATTCACGTTCATGCTCTACCCTCCCAGGGGACTCAAGCTCAAATTTTCAACAATCACGCTCTACCCTCTCAGGGGACTCAAGCTCAAAAACTCCTACATTTGCGTTCTACCCTCACGGGGGACTCAAACTCAAATTCATTCACGTTCATGCTCTACCCTCCTAGGGGACTCAAGCTCAAATTTTTAACAATCACGCTCTACCCTCTCAGGGAACTCAAGCTCAAAAAATCCAACATTTGCATTCTACCCTCACGGGGGACTCAAACTTCAATTTATCCATGTCCATGCTCTACCCTCCCAGGGGACTCAAGCTCAAATTTTCAACAATCACGCTCTACCCTCTCAGGGGACTCAAGCTCAAAAACTCCAACATTTGAGTTCTACCCTCACGGGGGACTCAAACTCTAATTCATTCACGTTCATGCTCTACCCTCCCAGGGGACTCAAGCTCAAATTTTCAACAATCACGCTCTACTTCCGCTCTACCCTCTCAGGAGACTCAAGCAATGCTACCATGCTCTACCCTCCCAGGGGACTCAAGCTCAATTTTTAGCAATCACGCTCTACCCTCTCAGGGGACATAAGCATATATTTCACAAACGTTCTTCAATCGAGAAATTAGAAGTGCAACATGGAGTTAAACTTTCTGTCAAGCTGCTGTGAGGTTTTCTATGAGAGCTGCGAAAGTTTCACTCCATGTTACCGGCTCATATCTCTCTTTTTCTCGATACCAAACGTTCTTCAATACCATCAAGAATTCATTATGATTGCTATATTATAAAACATCTGCATTTATTTTCGTTCCATGGTAATTTAGTGTTCAGCGCCAAGAAAATCATATTTTTTTTAACTGTTCACTGTATCGTTGTATCAATATGCAGTGTTTCTTCTATATTAGTGAAATATTCAATTAACTCGTTTAGACAACCAATGGTTTAACACAGTTTTTCAACGTTGTCCCACAAAAACTAGAATTTTGATCAAACATCAACCATTCATCAGACCGACAGTAGATCATCTACCATATGCTAATTTTTAAAGATTCGGTCCTAAATCGTGGTAATGTTTAGACGCTTTCTCTTACAGGGTAAACACTTGTCAAGTATTTCGTCTCTGTTCATGCATTTTTTTTTTGCCGCAAAAGCTTACCGAACCTGGTTTTTTTTTTAATCGCAATCTTCATGTAATTTCGTTTCCATCGCTTAGACCTCCTCCTGCAATAACTTGGTCACGATTTACTTGGCAAAATTAACGGCGCAGTTCACAAAATAATTAAGAAAGTAAAAACCGTGCTATATTAAGGACATTCACCGAATTTTGTTTATGTTGCAATTGCAGTTTACTAAAACCACTATTTGAATATAACAACACTGTTACTCACGTTTTTATTAGTGATAAACAACTGTTCCGTCGTTCGGAACAAAACATTTCAGCTCAATCATGCAGTCGTTAAACGCCCGACGTTTGTCGAGCCATGTCAGTCACTTGGCCTAATATCCAACCTTGTATGTTTTTTACCGGGCAGCTTCATCATGGCTTCCCAAGCGTCACAGAACAGCACCCGAACCAGGCGGAAAAATGCACTAAACTTTTCACATTTTCACTGTAAAAACAAGTTTCTTCACTATTAAACAATCGCGGGAGCGCTGTTTGCGCCATTGTCGTGGCTGGAGCGGGATTTTTCTCAGATTTTCCGAATATTTGGGATTATTTTCGGAGACACAGAAACACGCGTTGTTCAGGCCCAAAACATAACACAAGACTGTTTATTCTTTTCTCTCTCTCGCGTCAGCCAAGCACACGCACACACTCAACATCAATGTATATTCGAAGCAAGGTGTGGCATTTCCAATTACTAGCTTGTATGAGTATCTTATTTATTCTTCGCCTACCAATCTCATCCACTACACCTAGTACTACGTTTTATTCAAAAACTCATGCCGAACATTTTGCTACAAAAAGCTCATGAAAAGATGATTTCTATAAAAACTTCTATAACAAATACTATTACAAAAATAAAAAAAGGTGCTAAAAAAGTTTGTACACCTTTCGAAAATTAACATAAAGTTATTTGTTGACAAATCACCATAAATCCAGCCCCCCAACTCCAAATTGGCATCTTTGACCGATATAAAATAATTTAGATTGAATATAAAGTTTACTAACTACTTAGTATAAAAGTTTACATAACTCTGGAAATTCTATATAAAACTTATCTAAACTTAATTTTGCAAACTTTTAATTCAACTAAATGTCAATATATCACCATAGAATTGCTAAGATTTTAAGTAGATCTTTTTTTATAGGAAAATTAAGGTTCACTATCGGTACTAACGAAAAAAAAATATATTTAAAAAACATTTGTAAAATTGACATTATAACTCTACTAATAAATTATCAACTATTATACTGCCCCTGATCGCATAAAAAAAGTCGAAGCAAAAAATATATGCAAGTGGTGGATCCCTAAATAATATCTTTGAACAAGTCTATTTTTTTAAACACCTTAAATCGGGGTGATAAAATTGCTATAATTTTAATTTATTTTTCAAATTTTAGAATTTTCTCATTATTTATATGTTTAAAGTGTGTACTGGGCTGGATCACATAATTTCCATGTACGTCCTCTGAAATAAATTCAAAAGAGCTTTAAAAAATAGTGGCTTTGAAAATTGTCTATTTCAAAACCAGGATATCTTTGATAGTTACTGTGTTTCTTCAAAATTTCAGTCTAAAGTTATGCAAATTGATTTTATATGTCAATTCGATCATGAAGGCTAACTTTCTTTTAATATTTCATTAAAAAAAAAAGTACAATTAAAAATTAGTTAGCTAGCATATAAAAAAAAATGAAAGTAAATTTAAAGTAATTAAATAAAAAGTTCCAATTTTTCAAACAACAAAATTTAAATTTATTTACAAAATTGATGTGCTTAAAATGCGTTTAAATCTGAATATATTTATGATTTTTGTTTATATAACGCTGAAAACATGTAACATAGAACAACGAACACTTATCTACCAAGCTTAGTATGGTTCCATACCATTCTGCTTGCATAAATAATTCGTATTTAGAATTTTGCGAAACACCCCGAACATAAATGTCACCCCGGTTTACAGTATTCGCGCAAGTGTGAACTGAAATGTGAGTGATGTGATTAATTCAAATTTATAAATATTTTAAATAAAGATTTGGTGTCGGAGTCGGAGCTGGAGTCAACAATTTGTGGAAAGCTGGAGTCGGAGTCGGAGTCGGAGTCAGCTAGAGTTGGAAGGCCGGAGTCGGAGTCGGAGCCGGAGTCATCAATTTGTGAAAAGCCGGAGCCGGAGTCGGAGTCGGAGTCAGCTTAACTCAGAAAGCCGGAGTCGGAGTCGGAGTCGGAGTCGCTTGAAATATGACCCGACTCCGCAGCCCTGGTTATGTTAATCCTTTTGTTATCAAAACGTGTTATCATGGAAGATTTTTTTTTCAATTTTTGGTACGAGAATCGAACTCACGATTTCTGGATTGGAAATCCATGCCCCTACCGGTCAGTTTTCCCAGTGATTAGAATTACTCTTTTAAGGAATCCGACTTTGCCGAGCCAGACAGGAATCGAACCCATCACCTTCCGCTTACAAGTCGAAACTCGTAACCTCAGGGCCACGGTAGCTCGGCATCCTTCAAAACACAAATTTTAATGCATATTTTGCATTGACCTCATAACATTTTTAAAAATAGCTTCGATTCGCTTCTTTCCTATTTCGACTTATATACTTGCTAAACTGAAATTTGAACCTTTGAGTCCCGCCCGTGTGGATCAATCGGACCGCGCACTGGACTCACAATCCAGAGGTCGCCGGTTCGAATCCCGCGGCGGGCGCTCTAAAATTCTTTGTGTAAATATGGGTATTCGGCGTCGTCGCTCCGTGCCATACTTTCATACATTTAGGAGCCCGAGCGGCGAAGTCCTTGCAGATAAAAAGGAAGACACTAGTGGCTAGCAATGGTGGCCGACAGCTATAAAGTCAACTTCGTTTCGAGTACAAAAGTGCATTTTAAGGAAAACTCATTTGTGACACGCGTTGAACTCGAAGTCTTGTACGCCCGGCGTTCCAAATGACTCTGCCAGACCACACTACTTTTGATCGATTGGATGGGATGGCTTGAATAATTTACGTCAATTGAGAGGTAGTTTTGGTCCTAGGGCAGTTTTATTTTTTTTGACAAAGAACTTTGTCCTAAGGGCTCTATTCTGGTGAGGTGTCAATCCAGAAAACCGAAAAATGTCGCGCGTTACGAAAATGTTGCATGCTTGGTACTGGGGAAGGGGTCCGCAACGCAACAAGGCACTGTTGCGTGGAATTTTCCACACAGTTGCAACAAGAAGCGAATTATGAGGTTTGGGATAACCGGCACAAAGAGGCGGAGCATCCGTCACCATTTTGAGCCAATATAAACCCCGCTCGATCAGCCCAGGGAAATCATTCTATCGCTGGACGCCGAGAAGTGAACAACAACCTGGACCTGGAAGCAGATGGCCTGGAGGCCCAGAAGCAGTTGGCCGAAAAGCAGCTGGCCTGGAGCAAGGAGCAGCCCAAGCGGAGGCAGGCCAGCCGGAATATTCTGGCCACAAGACACGGAGTGGCCAGAACCCTCAGGGGTGTTCCGATGGAAGGCCATACGAGACGGGACAAAATGGGTATCAAACTTCTTGGATTTTGATACTGGTGATGAAAATGACCATTTTGACAGTGTTGGCCACAACCTGGAGTGGCCGGTGCCCTCAGGGAACAAAATTGTTAATGTCCCGGGAGGACATTAACAGAACCATACGATTTTGGGCAATATGGGTATCAAACTTCTTGGTTTTCAATACTGGTAATGAAAATGGCCGTTTTGACAGTATTGGCCACAACCTGGAGTGGCCGGTGCCCTCAGGGAAGTTCTCCCGGGAGGACATTTACCGAACCATACGATTTTGGGCAATATGGGTATCAAACTCCTTGGTTTTCAATACTGGTAATGAAAATGGCCATTTTGACAGTATTGGATACAACCTGGAGTGGCCGGTGCCCTCAGGGAGGTTCTCCCGGGAGGACATTTACCGAACCATACGATTTTGGGCACTATTGGTATCAAAATTCATGTTTTTCAATACTGGTAATGAATATGGCCATTTTGACAGTATTGGCCACAACCTGGAGTGGCCGGTGCCCTCAGGGAGGTTCTCCCGGGAGGACATTTACCGAACCATACAATTTTTGGCAATATGGGTATCAAAATTCATGTTTTTAAATACTGGTAATGAAAAATACCATTTTGACAGTATTGGCCACAACCTGGAGTGGCCGGTTTCTCAGGGAGGTTCTCCCGGGAGGACATTTACCGAACAATATGATTTTGAGCAATTGTTCAAGGCTCAACTGCGATCGTTGACGATGACGATGGAATGAAAATCGTTGGCAAAAATGCTGCCTTAACGACTCCACGGCAAAACAAAACAGCCAATCAGAGAGCGGAAAGATTTTTTGCGTGGGTCAAAGCACGCGCTTGCTTGTTCAAGGCCAACTGCGATCGATTGACCGTGGACACTTGCAAGCGAAGATTGTTAATATCCGTTAATTTTTTTTTAATTGAAAATTTTGGGGGAAATATTTACATTCATTTAAATGCCAAGCGTCAAAAGCTTTAAAAATGCACAAAAAGCAGTGCATGAATCATTTGAAACCATAACTCTTTCGTGAATTTTTCGTTGGCGCTGAAAAGCGCCATTTTGTTAAATTGCAGCAGAAGTTGATTTGTGTGGCCATCTTCTCGAGCGTCCATCCAAGTAGGCCTTGTTTTTCTCCTTCGACGTCGTTTTGGCAGCAATTTCACGCACACGCTGGCGTGTTTCTTCTTCTCGGAGCTCGCTCTTGATTTCCTCCAGTCGTTGATTTTTTTCCGCTGCTGCTGCTGCTGCTACGATGTTGTCGGTTCGAACGATGACGATGGAATGAAAATCGTTGGCAAAAATGCTGCCTTCACGACTCCACGGCAAAACAAAACAGCCAATCAGAGAGCGGAAAGATTTTTTGCGTGGGTCAAAGCACGCGCTTGCTTGTTCAAGGCCAACTGCGATCGATTGACCGTGGACACTTGCAAGCGAAAATTGTTGATATTCGTTAATTTTTTTTTAATTGAAAATTTTGGGGGAAATATTTAAATTAATTTAAATGCCAAGCGTCAAAAGCTTTAAAAATGCACAAAAAGCAGTGCATGAATCATTTGAAACCATAACTCTTTCGTGAATTTTTCGTTGGCGCTGAAAAGCGCCATTTTGTTAAATTGCAGCAGAAGTTGATTTTTGTGGCCATCTTCTCGAGCGTCCATCCAAGTAGGCCTTGTTTTTCTCCTTCGACGTCGTTTTGGCAGCAATTTCACGCACACGCTGGCGTGTTTCTTCTTCTCGGAGCTCGCTCTTGATTTCCTCCAGTCGTTGATTTTTTTCCGCTGCTGCTGCTGCTGCTACGATGTTGTCGGTTCGAACGATGACGATGGAATGAAAATCGTTGGCAAAAATGCTGCCTTCACGACTCCACGGCAAAACAAAACAGCCAATCAGAGAGCGGAAAGATTTTTTGCGTGGGTCAAAGCACGCGCTTGCTTGTTCAAGGCCAACTGCGATCGATTGACCGTGGACACTTGCAAGCGAAAATTGTTAATATTCGTTAATTTTTTTTTAATTGAAAATTTTGGGGGAAATATTTAAATTAATTTAAATGCCAAGCGTCAAAAGCTTTAAAAATGCACAAAAAGCAGTGCATGAATCATTTGAAACCATAACTCTTTCGTGAATTTTTCGTTGGCGCTGAAAAGCGCCATTTTGTTAAATTGCAGCAGAAGTTGATTTTTGTGGCCATCTTCTCGAGCGTCCATCCAAGTAGGCCTTGTTTTTCTCCTTCGACGTCGTTTTGGCAGCAATTTCACGCACACGCTGGCGTGTTTCTTCTTCTCGGAGCTCGCTCTTGATTTCCTCCAGTCGTTGATTTTTTTCCGCTGCTGCTGCTGCTGCTACGATGTTGTCGGTTCGAACGATGACGATGGAATGAAAATCGTTGGCAAAAATGCTGCCTTCACGACTCCACGGCAAAACAAAACAGCCAATCAGAGAGCGGAAAGATTTTTTGCGTGGGTCAAAGCACGCGCTTGCTTGTTCAAGGCCAACTGCGATCGATTGACCGTGGACACTTGCAAGCGAAAATTGTTAATATTCGTTAATTTTTTTTTAATTGAAAATTTTGGGGGAAATATTTAAATTAATTTAAATGCCAAGCGTCAAAAGCTTTAAAAATGCACAAAAAGCAGTGCATGAATGATTTGAAACCATAACTCTTTCGTGAATTTTTCGTTGGCGCTGAAAAGCGCCATTTTGTTAAATTGCAGCAGAAGTTGATTTTTGTGGCCATCTTCTCGAGCGTCCATCTGCGATCTGCGGCCAACTGCAATCGATTGACCGTGGACACTTGCAAGCGAAAATTGTTAATATTCGTTAATTTTTTTTAATTGAAAATTTTGGGGGAAATATTTAAATTAATTTAAATGCCAAGCGTCAAAAGCTTTAAAAATGCACAAAAAGCAGTGCATGAATCATTTGAAACCATAACTCTTTCGTGAATTTTTCGTTGGCGCTGAAAAGCGCCATTTTGTTAAATTGCAGCAGAAGTTGATTTTTGTGGCCATCTTCTCGAGCGTCCATCCAAGTAGGCCTTGTTTTTCTCCTTCGACGTCGTTTTGGCAGCAATTTCACGCACACGCTGGCGTGTTTCTTCTTCTCGGAGCTCGCTCTTGATTTCCTCCAGTCGTTGATTTTTTTTCCGCTGCTGCTGCTGCTGCTACGATGTTGTCGGTTCGAACGATGACGATGGAATGAAAATCGTTGGCAAAAATGCTGCCTTTACGACTTCCCATTCCCACCAGTGCATCAAAAAGCGAATGACGTAGGAATGGGATAACCGGCGCAAAGGGGCGGGACATCCGTCTCCATTCTAAGCCAATATAAGCCCGCTTGGTCAACCCTGGAAAATCATTCTATCGTTGGACGCCGAGGAGTAAACAACAACCTGGACCTGGAAGCAGATGGCCTGGAGGCCCAGAAGCAGTTGGCCGAAAAGCAGCTAGCCCAGAGCTAGGAGCAGACCAAGCGGAGGCAGGCCAGCCAGAATAATTGAGAGCCACCGGAATATTCTGGCCACAAGACCCGGAGTGGCCAGATTCCTCAGGGGTGTTCCGATGGAAGGCCATACGAGACTGGACAACATGGGTATCAAACTTCTTGGATTTTGATACTGGTGATGAAAATGGCCATTTTGACAGTATTGGCCACAACCTGGAGTGGCCGGTGCCCTCAGGGAGGTTCTCCCGGTAGGACATTTACCGAACCATACGATTTTGGGCAATATTGGTATCAAATTTCATGGTTTTTGATATTGGTAATGAAAATGGCAATTTAGAAAAAGTTGGCCAAAAGCTGCAGTGGCCGGTGCCCTAAAGGAAAGTTTTCCCGGGAAGACATCTTTTGAACCAACGAGTTTTGGCAATATGGGTATTACAACTCATGGTTTACAATACTGGCCATTTCGTAAAAGGTGGCAACAATCTTGAGAGCCCGCTACCTCACGATTGTTCCGATTGGGGGACAAACATCGAATTATAGAGATATCATAGTTTTTTAATACGGAGCTTAAAGAGAAATTAAACGAAAATATAAATCCAATAATGTTTTGATTTTATCTGACGCATAATTCAACAAAATTGCTTAATTTTAAAAGCTTTTCTGCTAAGTTCTTTGTCATACTGGTCATGTGTAACATAACCACCTGCACCTTTTTTATCTATTTATTTTTTTAAAGCCTCGATATCTTTTTGCAACAGCCTCCAACACCCATACTCCCATAAGTCAAAAGTTAGGGAATTTCATGGACTATAAAGCTACGATATTAACTTTTTGGCCAATCGCAGTTTTTTTGCAGTTTCGCAGTTTTTTCAAAAATCAAATCTAATCACGTAAAAACATCAATTTCTCCCATGGAAGATTAAAAAAAAATTGAATGAAGAATTTATTTTCATATAATTCTTCTTTCCAATCGAATATGATATGACATAATTCTAACCATCTGGGAATTCCCGACCGGTGAGAAACCCTGATTTATAACCTCTTATTTCCGGGAAATCAGCAGTTTATCAATCAACATACACTCTATCGTTATCGTTATCTATTTCCCCACCACCTTTTTTGTTTTTACTCAACTTTACAGATTAGTTTAATTCTTTGCAAAATCTTCAAGTTAAACCTAGAATGGCCAATATTCACATGATCTCACCATGATTAGCATTTCGAAACTTGTTTGGTCTCAAGGTTACAGAATGACGATAATCTGTTGTTTTTTCGTGGTTTTTATTGCGTTCTCATGAGTAATTAATTTCTTTGCCGGTGCATCATCAAAATATTTGATTTGTGTAATGCTTTTCAATCACTTTTCAAACAATAGACAGCTCAACAATCGGTGAAAGATTCCATTCGCCAATATAAACTCTCTCTTAGGAGAACAGTATTGTTCGCTGGTTGTTAACCAGGTCCGTAAGCACCACCATAAAGTGTTTATTTGATGTATAGTTGCTTTATAGTACAGCACATGAAGTTCTCGCCAAAACGTGGCAATAAAGCAAGATAAAACAATTGCCAACGGTCGGTGATGGAGCTGAACGTTTGCGCGCCAGAATCAGTTAGTAAGCGTTAGGCGCCCCGGCCAGTCAGACCTAAACGATACCCTTTTATTCTCTCTCGTGAATACAATTTTGTTCACCTATTCACCTGGAGGAACAACAAAACAGTTGCTGAATGAGAGGTCTCTCCAGTCAGGTGTAAACAGTTCTAAGGTGCGCACGCGTTCGATCGGAAGTTCGCTCAGCTCAGCTCAGCTCCTAAAGTGGATTAAGCAGTGAATCGGTGAAATAAGGTAGATCGTACCCGGTTTAGAATGCGCGATAGCTTCCGACTATGCGATCGTTCGACGCTGATGGTTCTCTTCGATTCTGTTTGAGTTAAATTGGGCTCGGCGTGCACTGGAACTAATCGCGTGGAAACCAGAACAAGAAAGTGAAAGTTGTGGGCTGCAGCATTCTAGTTTACTGGCGCAAAAGAAAAAACGGGATTGGATTAAGATTGCTCGAAGAGTGATTGTAAAATGGAATTCACAATCAATTACGGTGGAGTTGTTTCTATCTAAGATGAAGATGATTTCATCAGTTGAAATGCGGAAAAAGTATTTTAAGCTATTGTACCAAAAGTACATATGAAACGAAAACAACTGTGTAAATAATGTGGATGATGGATTTCAGTTGCAAATGAAAACTGAGTAAATATTCATTCTTTAAAGTTTTCAAAATATTGTTTTCTTAATATAGTTATAAATTTATATCATTGTAGGAGATCAAGCGTGCATATAAGTAATTGTTTAATTGATAATTCATATTTACCATGAGAGGGTTTGATTTTTTAAAGTTTTTCTAATGACTCAAAATCTTATCAACAGAATTCAATTTTGTATGGAGTAACATCATGTAACATATCGATACATCTGTGCTTTCTTATGCTAACTAGATAGGAATCCCAGCAAGCTTAGAACAAGAGAGCACAGAGGCATCGATATGTGTAATAATTTTCAAAAGTCCTACAAACTGCATGTATTATGTATCCCTCAAAGGGTTCGGGAACTTCAAGCTTTATAAGATGCTCCATCAAAGAATTCACCCTACACGGAAATACATTGAACTTGATTTGGTAATCTTGCCTGCTTATTCTTAAATTGTCCATTTCTAACCTTCACAGTTAAACTTCCGATTTTTAGTCGTGAACGCTGTAATACAGCATTGTAATTGTGCAAAATTCATCTCTTCAATCCCTTTTACGATGCCAAATGTCTCCCGCATAGCTTTTGTGCATAGCAGTAGAAAAAAAAATAAGCAAACGGCTTCGATCATCAGGAAAAGATCAATCGACAAAGTGTTTAGTGATCTAATAGCCATGCTTGCTGCTGTTGCAAACTTATGACTCGAAGCACGATCTCGATCGAAACGGACGGCGATGTGCTTCCATGTGATTTTCCATCTATTTGCGATGCCACCGCTGGTGGGTAGCGCACTCTTTTATTTTGTACTTACTAATTAATGCACAATTCAAGTCTCTTTTAGCAGCATGAGTCGCGCGTGCCGTTTAACCCGCTCAGCACAGTAAGAACCTGTATTTATGATTTGGTAAAATATAAATTTAAGGTGTAATTCTAACGTTTAGTGCTTTCAATGTTTTGAAAATCATAATAGTTTTGTTGCTATTTTTTTACTGTGTAATAAATAGCTAATTTGAAACTTGTTACTGCTTTAATGTCTTATTCTATGTGTGTGGGCGACTTTATCAATTTTGTTAACATTTTTGAGCAAATTGTTCAATAAACCACAAACTATGAGCTTATGAGGTTCTTGCAAAGTCTGAAAATCGTCAAGGCTTCCAAAAACGCAAAAGCCAAATGGCTTCGATTCAAATAAAAAAACTGATTTGACTTTGATGCCGATTTGATTTAGCTTTAGATGCCAAATTTGAAATCAATCGGACTCATATTTATACACGGAATTTTTCCCTGCAATGGACAGAACAACTAACATGGTTTGAACCAGTCTATTATAAAGCCTTTTTGATCATGCATAATTGTTTATATTAAGGGAAAAGTTCTTTGTGAATGATCGAAGCCCCCCACCCGCATTCGCAACATTTTGTCGCGAATGGGAACTCCCGCCTAAGAACGTGCGTGCGTACTCTATGGATGACGCTTTTCTCTATTTTCAGATATTCATGAGAAGTTTGAGAACTCCCCAAGCTTGATTGTAGAAAAGCATGAGTCACTTTGCTTAAACTTGATTAATGTTTTCTTGTAGGAGAACAAATATTGCCAAACTTCATTTTCATGGGCACCCTAAAATTGTTTTTTTTTTTAGAAAATTCAGTATGTCGAATAAATTCCAAGACTTTGCGTCTTAATTTTTTTAATCCGAAATTACATTTAAAAACAGTCAGAAATATTAAATCCAGCACCAAATAATGTTAAAAGCGTCTAATCCCATTTTCATCGTAATAACGCCAACAATAACAGTTGCAGAACAGGTTTTGGCGCACGTTCTATATCTACTCAAATGCTGATTTCATCTGGCTTTTTTCAAACAAACTAACGCTGGAATGGAGATAAATGTGACTATTTATCTCGCACGTGGCCTGTGCCACTCAGCTCTTGACTTTATGAGACATCTAATTAAATAGTAATGAAAACTCGTGGTTGCCTGTGGACAGGAGTTGCTACACAAAATTGTTACAAAACTGGTTTCAATTACACACATTTTATTCAAACTTTATTAAAAATTAATTGATCTAAAAAATCATAATTCACACATAAAAATGATTGCTAAGCCTCTTTGATCTCAAATCAAGGACAATAAATCCATAATTTCCCGCAATATACTTTCATTACCATCGATTATTGGATCAATTCATCAGCTGGGCCCACGCGTTGTTGGATGATCTTGAGTCCAATCAGTGCCTCAAGATACTCAATTGAAATCTTGTAGCGGAAGTGTTCAGTCTACGACAAGTACTCCACTTAAGTCGTCCACCGCCAAGCCATCAATACGTCTGAGATAAGCGCACCTAATCGCGGTTCAGTTCTTGTAAATGCTCTCATAAAAAGCGTTATCACAAAACCATTATCGCCCTTGTTGATCGCGTGTCATTCAAGTGTTTTGACGCATATTATTTTTCTGATTCGTTTCTTTTTTCCTTTTAGGCCAACCGACCAGGATGCGGCGGGAAAAGTTGATGTTGTTCGTGAAGACCAACTTGCTGACACTTCTCACGATCACTGGAGTGGTTGTGGGAATTGTCCTCGGAATCGGACTGCGTGAAGTTCCCAACGAGGGTGAAAAATGGGCCTCCCGGGATGTTATGTACATCAACTTCATCGGAGATCTATTTCTCCGCATGCTGAAGGCACTGATCCTGCCGTTGATCGTCACCTCGTTGATCGCAGCCGTTGGATCGCTCGATTTGTCACTGTCCGGAAAGATAGGAGGTCGTGCAGTTCTGTACTACATTGTGACCACCGTGATGGCTGTAATCCTGGGCATCATCCTGGTTGTAACTATTCAACCTGGAAAGGGAGCTGAAGAATCATCCAGTAATCAAAGCAAAGGAGAAATGAGAAATGTTACGACGACAGACACCATGCTCGATTTGGTCCGCAACATGTTCCCGCCAAATCTAGTTCAAGCGTGTCTTCAGCAGTACCAAACCGTGCTGACTCCTCCGAAGGATAACCCAGCGTCAACGGATCTGGACGCGTGGTCCGTTGGGGGAAAGTTTACGGACGGAATGAACATCATCGGGCTGGTGGTGGCGTCGATCGTATTCGGAATCGCGCTCAGTGCACTCAAGGAAGAGTCCCAGTTGGTGCTCAAGTTTTTCCAGCAGCTCTCGCACACCGTAATGAAGGTCACCGGATGGGTTATTTGGTAAGAACATTTTCTTTGATCATACAACACTCAATGTTTCAAGAAGGGGCTTCAATAAAATTTCCGCCATTTTTTCAAGATTTGTGTTGAGAATTAGTCTTGTTCGCTACTCTTACATTTTTGATTTATTTTTTTATTATATCCAGCAGCGACGAACTACCCTAACTCTTCAGGCCTTCAAATACCAAATATCGAAGGCCTGTACCAAGTTACAGTTAATTGAACTACGTCAATCGATTGTTGTTTTTTTTTTACTTTTATCATCAAATCTATGTTCTGCGACCCCTTTTTAGTTAAATTTGAATATTTGATTGCATTTTAAATAAAAAAAATGCATTATTTCAAAATGTTATCACCGCCATATTGACCACCTTTATGGACTTAAAAAGTTTAAATCACTTTAGAGTAGTTTATGGGTTATACTTAAGCTTTACCATCAAAAATAAGACAACGAAAAAAATTTTTTTTCGTGATTCCATTGCCCGAAGATTTGATTATCCGAAGTGAAATTTTCCCGAGGCCTTTGCAACACTATTAAAAAATGTGTGAACTGATTTCATTTTTTTGTTTGCTCTACAGTAAGTTTAAGTCAATTTAACACAGCTTTCTAAAACTTTTTTTTACTCACACGCTGACGAGATACAGGCTAGGGATTAAATCTTCCTTCTATCCCCTACGAACGTGTGTTCTAATATTCTTCAAATGGTCACAATTTTAACATTTCAATAAAAAAATGTTCGCTTTTTTTTTTGTTTTAGCAGAATTCTCAAAAAAATATCTAAATTATTCGAATTAGATGTCATGATTTTTTTTTTTTTTTTTTTGAAATTAAATATATCTTTATTGAGCATTCTTATAATAATAACATTTCTTTTACATGCTAAGTGGTATGGCCTAATGCTCTTCATCTTTGTTGTATTTTTCGTTTTATTATTAACTGATCACATTTATTTTATTTACTTCAAATTGTTTTACATTATTGCATTGAATCGAATACATTTGGGTAAAAAAGAAAAAAAAAACACTTCAACAACTAATCCTAACTTAAAACTAAAAAAATAAATTCTTTAAAATATTCAAAATCACTAGAACGAGTAAACTACGAACTGTATTTTAAGAGGAATGCTCCAAGCGTTCTTACTTGTTCCGCACGAGTTTTGCAACCACGCAGTGTTGTTGTCATCTCGATGAAAATGTTCAAAAGTTCTTGTGGTGAAAACAGGTCACTGCTGCCTTCACCCGTTGATGTTGGTTGGTTTTCCCTCGGTTGCTGACTGAAGCCAGGAGGTGTTGTATTCTCTGCAACTTTTTGCCGCTGATTCAACGGCAATGGCTGCAGATTTGGAACCACTCGAGTAGATCCTGCTCCTGGTGACGCCAAAGCAGGAAAATCCACGTCCGTGTATGCTGGTGGTGTTTTGCGACGATTTGGTTGGTGCCTCGTCGTCGCTTGCTGCCGAATTTTTACAAACTCAGCACGTTTTGGGCAGCTTCGATTCTTGGTCGAATGGTCGCCGCCGCAATTGAAGCATTTCGCTTCGATGTTCTCGTTGATTGTTTCGCAAGCTTGAGTTTTGTGCTCACCTCCGCAGGTTGCACAACGACTCTTGATGAAACAGTTCCTTCCACCATGTCCAAACTGCAAGCAATTCGAACATTGTGTCACGTCACGGTGCACTGGACGATAACGTTCCCAAGTCACGATGATGTTGAAGATTGCCCAAACTGCCTTCAGCTCAGACAGCGTTGTCGATCCTTTCTCGAGATGAACCAGGTACAGTTGATCACGATACTTGATGTCCTTGTTGTGTCTCGTCATCTTGAAGACTTCGATCACGTTCAACTTCAGAGTTTTGAGCTCTTCTTTCAGCACACTCACATCCATGTCGTACAGGCCTCGGAGGACCTGTTTCATGGGGCGTTTACCTGGATCGTCATGGCTGTAGTATTCAATATTGGTGTTGTTCAGGAAATCCCGAACGTAGTTGTAATCCTTTCTGGTAGGTAGCAGAATTTTGAGTCCGTCAGCACACAAGCGAATGGAAGCTCGTAAAGCACCAGATTTGATAAACCCGGTCAGCCACTTTCGCACCGAATCCGATGACGATGTTTTCACAAAAATTGGGGGCAACTTTTCCCGTCGTTCAACTTCTTCTTTCTCGCTCACGTCCACAGGGAGGGTAGCGAACTGGTTTCCAGACAATTTTTGAGCGTCCTTGCTCAAACTGCCTGGCTTTGCAGGTAGCGCTTCTGCATTCTTTAGCTTCTTCAAATCTACCGATCCTGCTGGTGAGGACCGCCTCTTTTTCTTGCCGTGAGGCATTTTTGCACTTTTTAAGCACTTTTCAGGAGCTAAAATCCAGGAGTACCTCACTGAATGTTGGTCCACAAAGGAATTGATTAGATGTCATGACAAAACAATCAAATCCTCAAATTGACACGTTTTAACTTTAAAACCATTATTGTACCCTACAGGCTCTCCCCAATTGGAGTTCTCTTCCTCATCACAGCCAAACTGCTTGAGATGGACGACCTCGTGGAGGTCTTTAGTAAGCTTGGACTCTACTTTGCTGTAGTTGCCGGAGGCATAGTTTTCCACGGGTTCGTGATTCTGCCTCTGCTGTTCTTCCTGTTCACCCGCAGGAATCCGGTACGATTCGTAGGTAATATGGGCCAAGCGATTGCGACAGCATTCGGAACATCATCCAGCTCGGCCACGCTACCGGTAACGATGCAATGTTTGGAGGAGAAGAATCACGTGGATCCTCGGGTGTCACGTTTCGTGCTACCGATTGGAGCCACAATCAATATGGACGGAACGGCATTATACGAGGCTGTGGCCGCAATTTTCATCGCACAATTAAGAGGTCTGTTCATTTTAACAAATTATTTTTAAAGCTTACTTTATAATATTCGTACCTTTCAGATCTTCCCCTCACATTTGGAAACATTGTTGCCATCAGCATAACGGCCACGGCGGCCAGTATTGGTGCCGCAGGAATTCCTCAAGCTGGATTGGTTACCCTGGTAATGGTCCTTGATACCGTTGGCTTACCAGCAGAGGATGTTTCCCTGATCATCGCTGTTGATTGGTTGCTGTAAGTTTAAAATCATTTAACCAAATGCTGTCGATACTAACATTCCCCCCTTACTTTCAGTGACCGGTTCCGCACGGTGGTCAATGTGCTGGGAGACAGTTTCGGTGCTGCCATCGTGGAGCATTTCAGCAAGAAAGAGCTGGCGGCTTTACCACCTCCAAGTGAAACCAATGGAAAGATTCACAGGAACTCCACGGGGTACAGCGCCGAGACGGTCGTGATTGAAGAGAGGCTATAACTTACTCAAAGTACAATTAAACAATAAGCTCGTATCAGATAAAAAGTATTCACAGGCTACTTAAGTTGCAGATATTTTGCACCGAGATTAATTTTACAACATTTTAAGTAAACTTAACCGTATTCACAACATATCGTCGCTGTGAGCGAAGGTATTCTAAGAATACATATTAAAAGAATTTAGAATTTGTGTATTAAACCGTGGCTTACAGTGAAACAAATGCGAAAATTAAAGCATTTTATAATTTATATCACTTCACTTACTATTAATACATGGGGAAAATCACGAAAATGTATGGAGAAAAACATCGTTTAATATTTTTCTGCCAGGTGGCGTGGGTCTCGCCCAAATTTGTCCAAGTGTGAGATTCTTGTAGTAAGTTCAATTTCCTACAACTTTGTCCAAGAGTGCAAGAAAACCCAAGTTGATCCAAGTTAACTTTAACCGATTTGGCTCAAAATTGGCACAGTTACTTATTATTACCTAATGTCGGTATTTTGTATTGTCACTCAACAGTCATTTTACACATCAGCCTGTGAGCATCGTTTTAACTGTGGGCGATACTTTGGCCACCCCTGAAAGACTATGATTTGTCTTCATCTTTAAAAAAATATTGACCAGCAAACTCTGAAATACACATTGGGACCGTCCATAAACCACGTGGACACTTTGGGGGGTGGGGGGGGGTATGGCGATTGTCCACTATCCATACAAAAAGTTTTTTTTTGTATGGACAATTGTCCACGAAGGGGGGGGGGGTGACAGCTTCCCAAAAAAGTGTCCACGTGGTTTATGGATGGTCCCATTGCAATAAAACGTTTTAACGTCATGCGTCAGCAAGTTAGTATTGACGTCAACAATCAAACCTGTTCTCCGAATTGACCTTGATGTTTAGTTAAATGATTATGTTCAAAATTCCATTATTCAAAAATAGTCACAAAAAGAAGTTAAAATAATGTTCGTAGTTATTTATTTGAGATTATAATATTTATAAATAAAAGTGTCCAAAAGCAGAGAATAAAATAATGCTTAATGGTATTTATCTAAACGTACACAAAACATATTGATAGGTAGTTGACAATCTACCAAAAAGATAAAGGATTACGTGAGAAAAAATGCGCTGCAGAATTTAATTTACTTCAACCTTTGCGTACCCTTTTTACGATATTACCCTCGATTTAAGCTTTATTGCTTTTATATTTATTTAATTTTAAATGCAATAAGGGTTGCATAGTTTTAATGTGTTGAGAATCTCGTTTATGTTTGGCACAGAAAAAAAAAACAGATCACATAGATGTTTCCATACAATTCCTCACTTATTTCCTATTCGAAAATTTAAATTTCGGTCAGTTTGTCATTCGTGCGCAAAACCCACCATTATCATTCGCGCACAAACAAGAGAATGTGACTTTTATGATTCAGATATTTAAAAAAAATGGCGCGCCAGATAAGTTTGATGGTGGTGTCTTTTACTCAACTATACAAGCTTAACTATATAGGCGGTTGGTGGTGATAATACCCCACCCTGGATTGAGCAAACAGATATAGAGACATCGCAGTTCTTCAAATACTTTAGAAGACTTCGGTTATTGTGACGGTAACTGTTCTGGAGAGCAGCTCGCGCGAAAATACGATCTGTCTGGTCTGTGGGGGTGGAACAGAGGAAAACGCGGTTCAAATTTTGTGAATGGTTTTAGTTTGTTGTTCTTGTGTCACGTGTTTTTGCTGCTTTAGTTAAATATTTGAAAAGTCGTTTTTACAACTCTTCAGCATGGTGAAGTTTAACAAGGAGGGTTTCCTCCGATTCGTCAAGCAGAATTTGCTAATTTTAATGACAATTGGTGGAGTGGTCATTGGAGTTGCTTTGGGTCTGGGGTTGCGTGATGTTGGCAAGGACGAAAACCTGTGGACTCAACGAAACATTATGTACGTGAACCTGCTTGGAGATTTATTTCTTCGAGTTATTAAAGCAATCATCTTGCCGTTGATTGTAACCTCCTTGATCTCAGCGGTTGGCTCACTGGATACTAACATGTCGAA
This sequence comes from Culex pipiens pallens, assembly GCF_016801865.2. NCBI lineage: Eukaryota > Metazoa > Arthropoda > Insecta > Diptera > Culicidae > Culex > Culex pipiens. Next base: position 60,023,895 of record NC_068937.1, on the reverse strand, counting down.
AAAGATCGGTGGTCTTGCTATTCTTTACTATATGACCACGACTATCCTGGCAGTGCTAGAAGGAGTTGCCCTAGTGATCACAGTTCAACCTGGGAAGCGCTCAGACGATAAAAATGATCTTGCTGAAGCCCAGCGAACCAACGTGACCACGGCCGACACCTTGCTCGACCTGATTCGCAACATTTTCCCGCCAAATCTAGTTCAAGCGTGTCTTCAGCAGTACCAAACCGTTTTGAGCCCACCGAAGGCAAACCCCTCGGAACAGGACCTCGACCTGTGGGACATTTCCAGCCGGTTCGTCGACGGAACAAACCTGATTGGAATCGTGGCAGCGTCAATCACCTTCGGAGTGGCGCTAAGTGCCGTCAAGAACGATGCTCCAGTTTTGCTACACTTTATTCAGCAACTCTCGGTGGCAGTGATGAAGGTTACTGGTTGGATTATTTGGTAAGTAGGGAAACTGCATGCTTTTTTATATAGAATTTATGTCGAGTTATCAGCACATTAGCGTCATGTAAGAGGTTTAAAAGTTTAAAGCGTTTTCATACTAAATCAGTTCATCAAAAGTTTCGCAAAATGAATGCTTATGTAATGAAAATCAATAAATTCTATTACATCTGCAAAAAATCATTACCTGCCAAACATACGTGATTACTGATATTCCCCAATATTTTTGGAAATTTTCTAGATAACAGAACTAATTCTCTTCTTTGAATTTCACTAATTTAAATATTTGCCAACCCAGGAGCGTTTTTGCCTTCCTCACTGAGGTAAGGCTATAATCCGGCTCTAAAATTGAACTTTTTATTTAAAGCTCCAAACCCCACCTTGATGTATACATATTAGGGTGCCCAGAATATGGAACTTTTTTTCAAAACCTCGCTCCGCAAGCTGAATATTGTTCCTTGACCCATTTTAGGACTCTGGGCCAAATATGAGCAAAATCGGTCATCATTTACCCATTGATACTCGGAGGTGAAGTTTGTATGGAAAAAATCGAAAAAATGTATGGAAAACCCAAGTTTCTTACGGTTTGGTCTGCACGGTGCGCTACTTCCATCCAAATATTCCCAAAAGTGAGATTCTTATTGAAAATTTAATGCTCTACAACTTTGTAGAACATACCAAACTATGAAACTCGATCCTGAAAAGTTATTAGCGATTTAAAAACGTTTCTTAATCCACCTTTAGGTGGTTGGTGCCTTCCTCTCATATATATAGTATTTTCTAAACAAATAACAGCTGGACAACGAGTTTAGGCAGAAGGCATTCCATCTTGTCACTTAACATAATATTCCCACCCCTACCAACTCCGAGCAAGCCGCGTGTAATCGGCTCCTCATGAGCTTTATCGTTTTGAGCAATAATATCAGCCATCTAAACTTATTTTAGGACCCTATTAAAGTTTAATTTTGAACCCAATCAACGGATTTTCATAAACTTTGATCCCTTTGATTCCTTCAGAAAATCTCACCCGCGTTGGAAACGAATCCTTCTCACCAATCCGGTTTGACAGCTCTACTGTCACGCAAAAAGTCGGCTTGATTTCAAAATTTTTGTGGCTGCTCGAAGTTCCATTCAAATTAAAATAAAATCCTCCCAAAATGGTCAACAAAACCGACTCCAACGACCACGAGCCCACGGACAATAAGCGCAGGCATTCGACCTCAGTGACGGAACCGTACCGACGAAGCTCCACGGAGGAAATCTATACACGGTGAGTTTCAAATACATTTTGAAGAAGTTTATTTACATTCAGTCTTCCGGCAGAACACGGTCGCTTTCGAGCAGCAGGAAGCGGCCAAACGCAGTCCGGAGGCCGACTCGAAGCTGTTTCACGCGACCTGCGATGAGCTGCACAAGTTATTTGACGTGATTGTGACGCTGAAGGAGGAGGGAGCGGCGTCGGAGGAGGTTCAGTGAAGGTTGCGGAGAAGCGGATCGAGGGTTGGCGAGGAACCAACGGCGGCTGTGTTGAAAATGGCCCAGTGTGCGCACTTTTTGTACGAGAATTATAGGAGAAACCGGAAAAGGATATTTGTAACTGTATGAAGTGAAAATTATGAATGAAAAATAAGATGGTGAGAAAAAAAATCTATTTAAGTCGTAATATAAAGTTGAAAAACGTGAAATCGGAAAAACTGTTTTACTGTATGGCTTATCGGCATATAACTATTGATAGGGTTATCCGATCATCAATATAACAGCCTCATTTGAAAGGTCTTTAAATTATCAGACTAACGCTTGTTCGGACGATGGATTCGGACATCATTTCATCAAAATATCAGAGATCCGGCCTCCAAAAAGTGTATACACAACACTTAAGTGCTCATAACTTTTGATAGGGTTATCAGATCTTCAATGTTTTGGGCTCATTAAAAAGGTCTTTCAATTATCCAACTAACGACGGGTCGCATTATGAACCCGCCCAACATTTTCATCGAAATATTTGAGATCCGGCCTCTAAAATGTGTACGAATGACACTTAACTGCTCACAACTTTTGATAGGGTTATCAGATCTTCAATGTTTTGGGCTCATTAGAACTAACCAAGGGTCGCATGATAGATCCGGACAACTTTTTCATCAAAATATTTGAGATCCGGCCTCTGGAATGTGCACAAATTACACTTAAGTGCTCATAACTTTTGATAGGGTTATCAGATCTTCAATGTTTTGGGCTTGTTGGAAAGGTCTTTTGATTACCTATCCAACGATGGGTAGCATGATAGATCCGGACAACTTTTTCATCAAAATATTTGAGATCCGGCCTCTGAAATGTGTACAAATTACACTTAAGTGCTCATAACTTTTGATAGGGTTATCAGATCTTCAATGTTTTGGGCTCATTAGAAAGGTCTTTCAAATACCTTTCTAAAAATGTATGATCAGACGGGTTTTCTTACAAAAACCACCCTTTTTACAATCTTTCAAACTTTAGCCAGAATCGTTTTTATAGCATAACTTTTGAAATACTTAACAAAACTTCATAATAGTTAAAATAGGTCTTGTGGGACCCTAAGACGGATCGAATGAGACCAGAACGGCCCAAATCGGTTCAGCCAGTCCGGAGATAATCGAGTGCATTTTTTTCGGTGCACGGACTTACAGACATACACACGCACAGACATTTGCTCAGAATTTGATTCTGAGTCGATAGGTATACGTGAAGGTAGGTCTACGAGGTCGAATTAAGAAGTTCATTTTTCGAGTGATTTTATAGCCTTTCCTCAGTAAGGTGAGGAAAGCAAAAAGCCATTTTTGTATGAAAAACATTGTTTTCACCAACTTTAGGCTCGGGTATCAATGGGTTAATCTCTTCCAATTTCGCTCAAAATTTACACTGATGCTTAAAATAACACAAAAACCCGTTTTCCGTTTGTGGAGCAGGGGGTCATTTTTTCTGGGCACCCTAATACATATCGACTCAGAATCGAAAACTGAGCAAATGTCTGTGTGTATGTGTGTGTGTATGTGACCAATAATCCCAAGTAACCAATCAGCACTAAAAGTAGTAATTGTCTAGCACTAACAGCGCTTTACCTGCAGTGAATAACAGCTGAATTGTTTCGGAAACTGCTGGAAATGCGCTTTTACAGCTGATTTGCAGCTGAGTTTGGACTTTATATTTCTGCTTTAGTGCTGGCCCCCTACTGTTGTTGATCCGGCCCTGCAAAACGTCAAAAAAATTTGAGATGCAAAAATGTTGTTATCTCTTTCTCTCTCCTCCTCCTACCCCAGTTCTATTTTCGGTTTGTTTACGTCTTCTTTACCGACACAGCTGATGGGAGGAAACGGCTGAGAGGAGGAACAATTTATTTGATGAAATGCTTGGTGTTGGAGACTTGATGTCAGGAACGTGTTGTTGATGTTTACTTTGGTCGAATCATGCACCTTTGCCGTCACGCCTAAATATGTGGTGGCATCCGGGCGCAGCTTCAGTAGTATTTAAATGTTCCCTTTTCTTGCTTTTTCATCTCATTTTAGCTCGAGCTAATTTATCATAAATAAAAATCCAAATGATGGTCTTGCCAAGACCGTCTTGAAGAGATTTATTTAATGTGTCCGGAGAACCGTAACAAAAATGTTCAAAAAATCAAACCATCCACATTAACGACCCCCGGGTCTTTTGTAGTCTCTATTGCAAGTTTCTGCTCGAACCTAGGAGTCCGAAGGCTTGAATGGGGAGAGCAGCACCCAAACCTCTTTCTACTCCAAGGAACCTTCCACCCCAGTGTTTGAACTGACGACCTTTGGATTGCGAGTCCAACCGCCGCCAGCGATTCCACCGGAGTAGGCTTGGTTTGGTGTGTTGTTTGTACTTATGGCATGGAGACGACTTCCTACACCTGGAATAACTTAACGGCCTAACAACCAAGGCTGGGACCGACATTTTACTTCCTCATCCGATGGAAGGTTGCAGCAGATGGGAATCGAACCCAGAATCATCCGCTTACAAAGCGGACAGCGTAACCATTCGACCACGCACTGCCACAAAAATGTTGATTGTATCAAATTCACTCATCGGGACATTGTAGTTCCCACGGGGCAATTGCCAATTGCCATTTGCGTTGGATACCAAACTGGTCCAAAGAACGCCAATTTCCATCCTTCTAGAAATCTGTCCAGCAGAAGTTTTTGTACCAAAGAATGTTCAGTTACTCCGCAATTTAACAGCAACAGCATAAACATGTTTTTTTATCAGGTAAAATAAGAAATCTTAACTGCGACCGAAAGCCGTCTATTTTTTTCTAAGCTCAGCTGGTTTGTTTCGGTGAGGGATGAGCAAGCTAGAAATATTTTGTTTTGGTTTTCATCAATCTTTCTCTTTCACTCCTCAACTGTGTTGCCAGTAAAATGGGAAAAAATTAAGCAGTGTTGCTAGTACCTGCACGAAATCAGCTGCATTTCAGCTATTGCTAGAGCAGTTGCTTTAGAGCTGATTTGCTCTCACGTTAGCTGTTTTACAGCAGATTAGCTTTTGAATGCTGGTTTACAGCCTATTAATGATTTCTTTTAGTGCTGGATGGTTACTTGGGATGTCACTCAGTTTTCTCAACCCTGGCTGAACCGATTTTGACCAAACCAGTCGCATTCGACTTGGTTTAGGGTCCCATACGGTGCTATTGAATTAATTGAAGTTTCGATAAGTAGTTCAAAAGTTATGTATGAAAATGTGTTTTCGCATATTTTAGGAAGTTGAATAAATGGCAATAAACTGAACCAAACATCATCACGTTATACATCGTTAGTTAGGTAATCGAAAGACCTTTTCAACGAATCTAAAACATTGAAGATCTGGCAACCCTGTCTCGAGTTCTGACCAGTTAAGTGATATTTTTGTACTTTTTTGTAGCCGGATCTCACTTAAATGTATGTAAACAAAGTCCGGATCCATCATCCAACCCATCGTTGGTAAGATAATCAAAAAACCTTTCCAACGAGTCTAAAACATTGAAGATCTGGCAACCCTGTCTCGAGTTCTGACCACTTAAGTGATATTTTTGTACTTTTTTGTAGCCGGATCTCACATAAATGTATGTAAACAATGTCCGGATCCATCATCCGACCCATCGTTGGTAAGATAATCGAAAGACCTTTCCAACGAGTCTAAAACATTGAAGATCTGACAACCCTGTCTCGAGTTCTGACCACTTAAGTGATATTTTTGTACTTTTTTTGTAGCCGGATCACACATAAATGTATGTAAACAATGTCCGGATCCATCATCCGACCCATCGTTGGTAAGATAATCGAAAAACCTTTCCAACGAGTCTAAAACATTGAAGATCTGGCAATCCTGTCTCGAGTTCTAACCACTTAAGTGATATTTTTGTACTTTTTTTGTTGCCGGATCTCACATAAATGTATGTTAACAATGTCCGGAACCATCATCCGACCCATCGTTGGTTAGGTAATCGAAAGACTTTTCCAACGAGTCTAAAACATTGAAGATCTGGCAACCCTGTCCCGAATTCTGACCACTTAAGTGATATTTATGTACTTTTTTGTAGCCGGATCTCAGTTAAATGTATGTAAACAATGTCCGGATCCATCATCCGACCCATCGTTGGTAAGGTAATCGAAAGACCTTTACAATGAGTCTAAAACATTGAAGATCTGGCAACCCTGTCTCGAGATCTGACCACTTATGATGCCACTTATGAGCCCTTGAGTGATATGTGTGTTTTTTGTACTCCGGAACTTAACGAAATTTGACGAAATTTCTGTCCAAACCCATCATATCACATATCACCCATTGTTGGAAATGAGTGAGGAAGGCACCAACCACATAAGTGGATTAAGTTAGTTTTTCAGCTAAAATTCAGTTTCGCTATTGAAATGAGTGCATCCAATCGAGGGCTTCGTGGCGCGGTGGTTAGCGGCTTCGGCTGCCGATCCCTAAGTTGCTATGGGGCGCGGGTTCGATTCCTGCCTTATCCTCCTGGCCTTCTATCGGATGGGGAAGTAAAACGTCGGTCCATTTGCGCAAAAAAGGTTTTGGGTGACTCACCACACATAACCTTCGGACGCCTAGAAATGAGCAGAAACTTGCAACAGAGACCACAAAAGACCCGGGGGTCGTTAAAGTGGATTGATTTG